>NC_066880.1:8735729-9035729 GCF_022985175.1 Labeo rohita
TTCTGAAGAACAGCAGGCAGTTTAACTGTTCAGGACAAACAAGGGACTGTTTGTCCCTGTTTTGTAAAACCATAAAATGTATGTAAACTTCTTAAGATATTTTTCACGAAAAAGTTAGGTAGTACATTTTATCTCAACTACAGCACCAAGACAAACAGTCTGCTCAGTCGATTCAATCTTTGCAGATGTGTATTGTATTTGGCAACTTTGGTAAGCATTATGAACTATGTTATATTAGTTCTGAATTTGTAATGCATTCTTAGAAAGTTGCAGTCGACAAATCGGAATGACTTTTGCCACACAAACATGTTTTTAGACGAGGTTTTTGGAGCCTGCTCTATGTTTTTCCACCCATCTGTCCTGGTCATGTATCTGTGCCTCTCTGTCTCTGCGGGATCCTCCCTCCATCTCCAGATAAAGCAGGGGCTCATTGTATTGAGGAGGAGGGCTGGGGTCTATGTGTTGGGGACACTGATTCTTTCTGACAGCGCCGGCCAGAGTAAAGGGCAGACAGCCAGTGTTCAGACAGCTGAAAGGAAGAGTGGAACACAACACAGCCAGTGCTGGGCCTGTGCGGTGAATGCGTGTCTATGTAAGCGAATGTCTTCATGCATGCATATATGCATCATACATTTCTGCCTGGTCTTCTAACTAAATAGGTAATCCTGAAATATCATATGCGTTTATTGTATTTTGATGTATGTATCCAGACATATGCATGCCAAACTTCATGCAGCCTTTTTATTTTGCTGCAAGGTGTATGGGAAGCCAAATGCTGCAAAAGTGGGACAAGACTGCGCTGTTCAGCTGAACAAATTATTCAATATTTCATTATTCATTAATCAATTATTTTTGTATCAATTATTAATGACAAATTGTCCATGTGCAACCCAGTGGGCAGTGCATATCGGTTCTGCGCGGATCAATTTGGCCAGTGCTGCACTATTAGTGGGTCACACAAATAAACGGTCCAGCCAGTTGGGACACGCTGTGCAATTTGTTGTAGAATTATATGATGTTGCCATGAGCAGTAATTTAAAATTAGAAAGGTTTTCAACCCTTTATATAACCAATAACATCATACACATCATTATGGTAAAGATTACACTTTAAGTTGAGCATAAATTGTAATAAACATTAAGCACAGTAAACAAAGAGGCAGTAATTGATTTATGCATACTGTGGTGGGAACGCTGGGAAACAGTCCAGCATCTGACACTGTGGAAATCACGGGGTCAAGTTGGTGATGTGGCACCTCGATTAACAAGAAAAATTAAAAATGTCTTCATGGTTTGCTTTGGGAGTGACTGACTATGGCTGTCGCTAGGACACAGAAGGGAGGCTGGAATTCACCAACCACACGTCGACACAGCTTCCGACGCTCACCTGCCAATCATCCCGGTGAGTGACGGGCCAGCTGATGTCTGCGCCGCCACCCCCCGCCCCGAGCACCAACTAAGGCAGCCTGTGGCAGGGTTTGAAGTAGCTGTCTGCTTCTCGGGAGTAAAAACACTGATGCTTACACACTGCAAAACGAGAGGCCGATCGGCGCAGAGTGAGTGTATGAGCCTTATTTCGGTGTAATAGGTCTGCTCGATGGTTGGCTACACACACACTCACTCACTCACTCTCGTTGCCCTCCTGAAGGCCTGTGCATTGTGCTGCTTTGTGCAGGAACAGATGCATTGATATGGTAATAAGACAGAGAAGGTTTTTTTTATTAATGTAATGCTGGAATTCACAGCCCCGAAACCATTGGCACAGAATGGGAAAGGAGTAAGCAGAGACGGAGAGACTGAGACGAGGGAGAGCGAGGAAAAAAGAACAAACAAAATTATGAGTGGGAGGTTGCTTTACCAGCACTTCTCTCAGATATTTCTCGGTTTGGCGTCAGATCCCAATTTTTCAAGCGTGCAGCGGGGAACCAGGCCCCTGCCTCTCCATTCATCAAAGCCTGAAAAGAAGGTTATTAGAGAGCCACAGAGAGGGAAGGCAAGCCCTCCGCTCGCCTCTGATCTCTCCTTTTCATCCTTCGTTCTTCTCTCCCCTCATGAATACCTCTCTGTTGTGATGGACAGGTCGGCTGGAGCGGGGGCGGGGCCGGGACTGCTTACGGCGGAGGACTTGACTAGAGGAGGAGACAGGAAGAGGAAGAAGAGAAGGATGACCAGTAGCCCTTACCACCATCTCAGTAGCACACAGGTTTGTAGCTAATCACTTCTAAACTGGGAAAAATGTGTTATGTTTTTGGAAATGTCAGCTTAAATATGCTGTTGTATGTTGTTTTTTGTCTCTTGGTTACTTGGTTTTCTGTCACATGGTTAAATACATTTCAAAACATAAAGAACTGTTGAATTTTAGCATCCAGCTAAATGCAAGAAGAGATCAATCACAGCTGAGTGTGCAGATATCACAATTATGTCACTGCTGTCAAGTAGATTTTAAATGTTTATTCAAAATATTTCTTTAATAAGTAAAGTGAATTGTTTTTGAAATGTCACCAAACTTTGCTATTGTTTCTTCTCTCACATGTATAAAATTAAAGACTCATCGAAATCTAGCATTCAGATAAATGCAAGAAAAGGCAAATCACAATTTAATTGGCCAATATCACCATTATGTTATCGCTGATGATTCGTTTTTTAATGCCAAACATTCTTTTAAAATTTTAATTTTACATTTCTGTAAACAGTAAATTTATACTGTTTTGAAATGCCACCTTAAACTGTTTTCTGCCTTCCATGGTTAAATACAGGTAAAAAAATTAAAAACCCATTCAAATAAACAGAAGAAATGAGATCAATCACAATTTATTTTGCCAAAAGTACAGTGATGTCCAGTGTTGCCAAGTCTGTGGTTTTCCCGCAGAATTGGACTACTTAAAAACTGTTGTTTTTTGTGTCTGCGACCCCAATAACATGATATTTAGCCTTGTAATACGAATTTTACAGGGGTTCTCTCCCCGCAACACGATGAACTAGTTTTGTTTAGTTGAATTAGTGAATTAGTTTTGATTAGCAATTGGGCAGGTTTTGCTGTGAAAACCTGGCAACCCATGTTATGTCAGTGTTGTCAGTTAGATTTTGAATACAAAGCATTCAAAATGATTTTTGAACATTCTTTTAAAATTTAAAAATTGGAATTTGGCATTTCTGTAAACAGTAAATTCATAGTTTTTTTAAACCTGGCAACCCGGTTTAAGTCAACATTAAAAATGAGTTTGAACATGTTTTTTTTAGAAGGGGACAAACATTTGTTTAAAATATTTCATTAAAATATTTAGAGATGGAGTGGTTGTGAAACATTAATACATAACTGCTTTGCAAGCATTATAATAATGCAACTGAAATTTTGCCTTTGGTTTAATTCTCTTCCTCTCTCCGTTTCAGATGAAGGCTCACTGTAGGCCAAGAGGCAGGCCAAGACTGCTTAGCACGAAGTTTAAACAGAAAGCTTGCTCACAGCTGAAGCAGAAAGCCAAAGCCAAGCGTGGATCTCGACTGGTGAACTTGTTGTGTCACAGAGAAACCAATACGCAGAGCAGTATTACAGAACATCTGTCCCGAGAGCACAGTGGAAAAGAAGAACACACACATAGTAATAAAACCGGAGAGCACAGTGACACAGGTAAACATAAAATATGCTGGGTGTATTTTAAGTGCATTAATATTTAGATCACTTTTGATTATTTCGCTTTGATTAACTTTTGGTCTGTCCTAGCAGGCAGTGTGGCAGCAGTCCACCGGGGATCCGATGGGAAAGGGACTATGATGAGAAGAGGTGCAAGGTCAAAGGCCATCCTGAGCCCCTCACTCCTGCCAACCCGAACGCAGCAGCTGCTATGCAATACAGCTGTGACCAATAGCAAGCTAGAAGCTACCGAGAAGGGCATCTCTCCCTCCGACAGCGACACAGGTGAGTTATAGACCGAGGGAGATGCATCCCACCATGACGATCAGCGGATCCTCTCATTTCACTGCTCGACTGTCATGGCATTAAAAAAAATTAACGACACCTTCTCAGGCATGCACTGGGCAAAACCCAAGCTGTAATGCTAGCCCGTGTCATGCTGTGTTCAGAATGCCACACCTACAGGGAAAAAAGAGATGCGTTCCCTCCACTGCCCCAGTTCCGCTACATGTTTTAGTCCACACTGCCTGCGAACACACTTCTGTAAGTGAACAAAGTGGAGATGAAATCGTGGCGGTAATGAACGCTAATGTGAGCTACGCCTGCGGTCGAGCTAGGCGGTGTTGTCGCCGCTCTGTTAATTGCCCTGAAAGTTATCCTTTTCACATTTCACGAGCTTGCGAGAGTGTTGACGAGCGCCTTGTAAGTGACAAGTGTGTCAGCACTGTGTTGACACCCGACACTGCTGCCACCGTGCCATCTCCGCTTTATGCGAGACACACATAGCCCACAGACGGCATCTGCCAATACGTATCTGACACCGAAGCATGCGAGTATGACTTTGTGCATAAAACAGGTAAAAAAAAATGTGGAATCGCAAAGGTATTTGTATGTTTTTGAAAGAAATTCACATGTAAGTGATCCAATGTATAGTATAAAATACATAATGATAAAAAATGATACAAAAACAGTGCCACAGAAAGCATGAGATGTAACATTATCTGAATGTCTTAATAAACTGACAGCTAGAATGCAAAAGGTGTCAAATAGCTGTTTCCATTCGAGTTATAAACTTACATCAAGGGAGCAAAATTGAAATGGAAGTTTTAGGCATTTGGGAAATATTATTTAGTAATATTTTGAATTAGCTTATTTTATTTTCAATATAATTTTAGGTTTGTAATTTTAGCACTTCAACCAGGGTTGCCAAGTCTGCATTTTTCATGCATAATTGGGCTACTTTTAAACGGTTGCCACATGTTGATTTTTTCCCTGCTGGTTAATGGTTTTATATTTTACTGAAATGTTTGTACTGAAATATTTTATATTCTACCAATGATAAAACTGCGGTAAATTTTATGTTTTGTGAAGGAGGGCCCACTGGGAAGGAGCTCTTGAGCTGTGTTTATGATCACTGCAATATATTGGTTTTCAACAGTGACTGTGAAATATGTACGCTATGCATTTTGGGTTTTGATATTTGGGATTTGTCATTGAGCTACTTTTGTTATGCAGACCTGGCAACCTCAGCATAAACTTGCACTTTATATTAGGTAGTTGCCAAATTTCAAATTACATAAATCACTTGAAATGTATTCTTACTGAATAAAAATGTACTTAAAATACTCTTAAGTAAGTATAAGTTATAAGTTTCAGGAAATTAAAAAAAAATTATTTTTATTTTGCCGTTTTCATTTAGCAATTTGTGTGTTATATCCCAAAATTCATTACTTTGTTTAAAGAACAGAATATGTGACCCTGGACCACAAAACCAGTCTTAAGTAGCACAGGTATATTTGTAGCAATAGCCAAAAATACATTGTTTGGGTCAAAATTATTGTTTTTTCTTTTATGCCAAAAATCATTAGGACGTTAAGTAATGATAATGTTTCATGAAGATATTTTGTAAATTTCCTACTGTAAATATATCAAAACTTTTTTTAAGAACTTCATTTGGACAACTTAAAAGGTGATTTTCTCAATATTTTAATTTTTTTGCACCCTCAGATTTTCAAATAGTTGTATCTCGGCCAAATATTGTCATATCTTACCTAACCATACATCAGTGGAAAGCTTATTATTCAGCTTTCAGATGATGTATACATCTCAATTTTAAAAAATGACCCTTATGACTGGTTTTGTGGTCCAGGGTCACATATTTGAAATAGATATACATATAACAGGGTGCCATTTTTGTCAATTTAATTCTTAATTATTCTTTGAAGGCCAAGTTTAAGTATCAGTTTCTTTCAAAAACATATTTTTGTAGTGATTCCAAGCTTGTAAGTAGTTGTGTATGTGTGGCTGTAAACAGGAATCGGATACTAGAGGCAGACACTTGTGGGAAGCAAAGGTCTGGTGGTCAAACCTGTCAGTGACTAGACTTCTCTGACCGCCACAGTTCCTGTGAACGTTGACAGTCACAGCCACATTTGGCACCCATTTCATGAACTTTGCTAAATATCGAACAAATCATACAGTGAGAGAAATCGTCAGGCTGCGTTCACCATGACCGATTCAGATGCCCGCTGTGAACTGTAGTCCAGTCAAGATGTCAATGCATTCAATCGATCTATCATTTTCACAGAGGAGGAAGATGACGGCATCTATGACAGCGAGGAAGGAGCGGAGGGCATCAAGAATCTATCATCTAAAGAGCAACTGTCTGGAGTCGGCCGTCCTTCACAGTGCTCCATCGTGAAGCTCGAGGCCAATCAGAAAGCCAAGAACAAAACGGAAAGACAAGGATTTGGTAAATGTTACATCCTTATTTAATTAGACAGCAGGGATTGACAGATATCACCTTAGTTCATTCTTAGCATACACTCATTTTTCACTGTCACACAATGTTTTTTTGTATTCCCTCCAGGATCTATGAATGTGTCCGTCACTAAAGACGAGGTGAAGAGAAGGAAGGCCCCCTGTAGGCCGGCCCTGGTCAGTGCTGACCATAACCACTCAGAACTGGAGGAGGAGAGGAGATTGACTGGCCCCAAGTGGAGAGAGGGGTCAAGGGAGAACACCTTTGACCACACTAGGGTTCTCAAGACCTCACCTACTCCACGAGAAAGAACCACCAGGAAGAGCGCTGTGCTTCTTGGGAAGGTATATCTATGTCTTATTGCAATAGTTTGGCTTGTGGAGGCCTAACTATGCTAACATGTTCCTTATGGTTGTTTCAGAGGAAAAGCTGTTGGTTAGAAGCACTGACGTCTCAGTATGATGACATCACTTGGAGCAGACGAATCAGAAACAAGCAGGTATATAATGGTTTTCAGTTTCCATAAAAATTAGATAACCAGCATGTTGACAGTCTTGCTGGTTAGGCTAAGCTAGTTAAAACACCTAGTAGGCAAGCTACTTTTGAGCTCATTTATTAGAGTTCTACTGAAAGCCGGTGTGATCTAGCAAGGCTGCAGCGCCACATAGCGAATTACCCCCTAGTGGCCTAGATCTATCTGCCTTGCCCTCTTGGCACCCATAAAAAGTCATCCCTCCGAGAAGGATTATGCAATCTTGCTCGGTTTGTCCTGTCAGGGGCTCTCGTAAATCTGCTCACAATAAAGATAAGATGGGATCCGCCTGCTAATTCACAGGCTGAATCATGCATTGTCTAAATAAAACAGTCAATAGTTTTGAAAGGATTTACACCATAGGCGTCAAGGCTGTCACCGTCGGCCCTTTGTGAGGTCATCAGCGAGGCATGCGAGGGGACTTTGCCTGCCTAATCAGCGGGTGCGGAAAATTCCCGCTCCGCTCAAAGAGCGCGATAGAGAACAAAGACGTGCATCATTCTTCACCTGGGCCTCACCCTAGAGACGCACTTGTAAAATGAAAACCGAACAGCATCACCCCAAGTGACGAAACCTCCATCACATTAATATATGACAGCTTTTTTGAGCAATGTTAAGTACCAAGGGCTGTGCACAAGAATGGACCTGTTAAGGTGCGAGAGGTTATGATATATTTGGATGGGAGTTTGAATGAATGTTGGAGCCCTGAATCACTCTCTCCGGGGCCATTATGGGTGGTGAGTGTGTGTGAGTGAGAGAGACTCACATGCCTTTTCGTGACTGTTTAGCAGGCTAAGGGGCGAGCAGTCAGTCGTTTGCTGGAGAGCTTTGCTGCCGACGAGGGATTCCGGATGGATGACGACAGCAGCTTTTCAGAGGGAGAGGAAGAAGAAGAGGAGGAGGAGGAACCAGAGCTGATGGGCAGTGGACTATCGGGTAAGATATATACAAGTGGAAATGCATAATGCTGTTACATTTACATGCAACAAAATTTCGAGACAGGATGTACATATGGCAAAAGGAGAATGCCCTCTCACTTTAATCTGTCTTTGTCACAACCAGCCCTGCCCAACTGCATTCTCACCAAAGAAATCCTGAGGGACGGGCTGAAAGTGTTAATCTCAAAAGAGGACGAGTTACTGTATGCTGCATATGTACATACACTGGACCTACCTGATATGTAAGACAACCTCCCTGTATTTTTAATAAAAAAAATGGAAGGATGGATGGATGGATGGATGGATGATGGAGGGATGGATGGAGATATAAATAGATGGATGGAATAATGAATGGAACAATGGATGAATGGATGGATAAATGGATGAATAGATATATAAATGGATGGATGGTAGACGGAAGAATGGATGGAACGATGGATGGATGGAATGATAGAGATATAAATGGATGAATGGATGAATGGAACAATAGATGGATGAATAAATAGATATATAGATGGAGGGATGGATAGAATGATGAAGGGATAGCTATAAATAGATGGATTAATGAATGGAAGGAAAGAATGATGAATGGAACAATCGATGAATGAATAAATAGATATAGATGCATGGATGTTTGAGGGAGGGATGGATGGAATGATGGAGATATAAATGGATGGATGGATGGAATGATGGAGATACAGATGGATGGATGGAATGATGAATGAAACAATCGATGGATGAATAAATAGAAATA
This sequence comes from Labeo rohita, assembly GCF_022985175.1. Taxonomy (NCBI): domain Eukaryota; kingdom Metazoa; phylum Chordata; class Actinopteri; order Cypriniformes; family Cyprinidae; genus Labeo; species Labeo rohita. The sequence goes on from NC_066880.1 coordinate 8,744,345, forward strand.
TAGATGAATGGATGGACGGATGGATGGATGGATGGATGGATGGATAGAATAATGGATGGATGGAATGATGAAGGGATAGATGGATGGATGAATGATAGAGATATAAATGGATGGATGGATGGAATGATGGAGATATAAATGGATGGATGGATGGATGGATGGATGGATGGAATGATGAATGGAACAATCAATGGATGAATAAATAGAAATATGGATGGATGATGGAATTATGGAGATATGGATGGATGGATGGATGGAATGAAGGAATGATGAAGGGATGGATGGATGGAACAATTAATAAATAGATTTATAGATGGATGGATGGTTGATGGAGGGATGGATGAATGATGGAGATATAAATGGATGGATGAATGGAATGATGGAGATATAAATAGATGGATGGATGGAATGATTAAGATACAAATGGATGGATGGATGGATGGAATGATGAATGGAACAATCAATGGATGAATAAATAGAAATATGAATGGATGGATGGATGGATGGATGGATGGAATTATGGAGATATAGATGGATGGATGGATGGATGGATGGATGGATGGATGGAATGAAGGAATGATGAAGGGATAGATGGATGGATTGAACGATGAATAAATAGATTTACAGATGGATGGATGGTTGATGGAGGGATGGATGAATGATGGAGAGATAAATGGATGGATGAATGGAATGATGGAGATTTAAATAGATAGATGGTGGATTAGATTCAGATTTAGATTAAAATAATTAAAAAAACCTTTCTTTATTTCGATCTCTTCAGCTATAGTGTTGTTGTTGAAGGAGAGCGCAGAAACAGGCAGAGGATCTACTCTCTGGAGCAGCTGCTTCAGGAAGCGGTGAGACCCTTTAAAAAGCTTCTTCAGGGGACTCGTTCCCCTAAAGACCACCTCCATCTTCCCATACAGGCCTTGGGCCGAACCAGCCCTTCAGGCCACCCTCACAGGCTCTCACAGACCCCTTGTTCTCCCCCCAGAGCCCCATCAGCTCAAGGCTCTGTGACTTTCTCTGCTAAAGCAGTTAAGAACATGACATCTGGGGTTGTGTGAGTGTGTGAGTGTGCTCCGATAGACAGTTACTTAGCCATGAAGCGTGTAAACTGCTATGATCGGTGTGTGAACGACTCCAGTCCAACTTTAGGCATTCTTTCACATTTGCGTCTTTTATTGCTTATTTTTTATCTCATTGAGCATCAAATTCATCTGTAAAGGAACAGCATCTGGTTGTGATAGAGGGAAGTAGGCAACCGAAGGAACTTGCTAATACAGCCTTTTTTTTAGCAGTACCCTTCGTTAGCTGCTCCTAATGCGGTCCAGCAGTCCATTAGATTCCTGCATATACTGTTTCACGTGGTGACTGTATATAACTGTTCCTTATTAGTTCTGCGCGGTCCCCCTAGGAGGACGTACAGAAGAGCATGTTTTATCCTTTTTTTAATTTATTTATCTTCTTATTTAGGAACATCTTTGGGGCTGAACTGCGGGTTACACTTACACGCATAGTTTATCTAAGCCGACGGGGAAAAAGGGAGCTGATTACACACCGTAAACCAACAGCTCTTTGTCGGCATGCATTCATTTGAATACATTACATGCGTTACTTCTCTCATTCATCTCTCCCAGTATCATAGGCGGAAAAAAAAATGTCTCGCTGCCTAGGGACCGCCTATCGCAAGCTTTACCCACCCGTCCCCAGTTTCCCTCAAAGACGTATTAATGAGCATGCTCTGTGCAACTCTCAAATTCAGTACAGTACACAAAACATCTGAAGATATCTCTTCTTGATACAATCCACAAGCTGCAACACAAAAAGCTCTTGATTGTTCACAAAATGCAAAACAAAGAGGGGAGGTTGTCATTTGTGTCAGTGTTGGATGTGATTGTGCATAGTTGTGGGAGAGAGATAAAGCTGGGAGAACAGAAAAAACGAGAGCTAATGCTATATTCTCATTGAAGGCTAGCGCAGTAAAAGCTTTGACATTCCACTCCAACAAATTAGACTCGCCCATAAGCCTGCAGCATTGTTCCTATGTGTATGTTTGTGTATCAGCGTTACTGGAACAAGTGTGGAATTACAAAGCAAGCACAGCTCAGGTTTACATAAACTTAAAGTCAACATGAAACCAAAATTCACCTTATTTCCTAATTCAAACTCATTTTGGTGTGTTATACTTTTCAGGGGAATCTAGCTACTAGCATTAGCCTCCCAGTGCAGTGAATACCTCCTGTGCTGCTTTTAAGACTTCTTATCAGTCGTTTGCTTCCAACACCACTACCTGCATATCCCGGCCAAAAACGTCCAAGCTCGCCGTTTGCTCTGTCAGAAAGGCCGTATCTACAACAGACCCGTTTGAACCAGGCCTGAAAAAGCCCTCAGTGCATGTGCCCTGTGTAGTGGGAGGGGAGCTGGCAGCCTCACAATAAAGTCATCGATTTAGGCCTTTTTCACCTCTCTGCTCTTTCATTCCATTATTTCAAAGCAGACGTTCATTCAGTGATGCTGATTTTCTCTTTTTAGTCTCGTTCAGTATGAGAAACTGTCTATGGGAACAAAATCAAACAACTGCGTCTCTTGAGAAAGGTATACCCATGGCTGTAATTGCCTTAAGGGGAGGGCCTCAACGATATCTGTGCTTTTGCAAAGTGGACGTCTCATGTTCTTCATGTGTGTCTTTTAACTAAATCAACGTGTTATGCTTGATAAGCTGCCTGGCTGCAAGATATGTAGGTTAATTTTTAAAGTCATCCATGTGTTTCAGGTTTTAGATGTGCAGCCTGAGACGGTGGAAATTCTGACGGCTGGAACAAGAGTGTGCGCTTACTGGAGTGAACGCTCCCGCTGTCTGTATCCTGGATATGTCCGTAAAGGTGAGATCATTCTCACATGTGCAAACACACACACACACATACACACACACACACAGAGAAAGAAAGTCTTCATCTACACTCAAAAGCAACCTAGATACCTATCGCCTTGGTATCTGAGCCATTCTACAGAACTGAAGTCATCATTGGAAACTTCATGGAAAATATTTTTTCCAAAACATTTGTATGTATGCAAATTGTATAATATCCAAGGTACACATTTTCAGAGATGGCAAAAGTACACACATCCTTCACTGAAGTAGAAGTACAGATAGTCATATTTAAAAATACTCTGGTAAAAGTAGAAGTACTGACTACACTTTTTTACTCAAGTTAAAGTAAAGTATGAGTTTTGACGTGTACTTAAATAAAAAGTACCCATTTTTGGCGGATTGATTACAATATGTTTTAATTCACTACCATAGTTTTACTACAAATTGTATGGTTAGACTATGGTTAGTGTAGCAAAACCATGGTTAATTTGTGGTTATCATGGTTTAACTACAGTAACCATGGTTTTTGGTTTTAATTTTCGTAAGGGTTGTGTTTATCTGCTCTAGCTCCCTCTAAACGTATTATGAAATGATCTCTTAGAAAATTAGTTTGCTAAATTACTACTATAACTTTACAGTAGATAATAATGATGTCCTTCTACATACAGTATTTTGAGTAAGTTAATTATAATTTGGTTTAGTTTAGTTTACAGTATTATTAATCCTCTGGCTGTTACTGCTAAGAGTTCCTAGCACTTAACTAAGTAAACAAAGACAAAACTACAGTAGCCTATTTACAGATGAAACTGACCTGCACTTGAAGTCCTGGTCAATAGTTTTGCCTTTCAGATCCATTCCTTTCTCGAGTCACTTGCAACTATTACTTTGATTAGAAACCGTTTGGTGGAGACACGGAGTAACCGATTCATGATTTAGATATTCGTCATCGAATGGTGATCCACCAAATGCAGATTAAAACTAAAGTAACGAGCCTGGTTTGAATATATAAGAAGTAGAAAGTACAGATATTTATGTAAAAATGTAAGGAGTAAAAGTAAAAAGTAGTCAGAAAAATAAATAGTGAAGTGAAGTACTGTTACCAGAAAAATCTACTTAAGTACAGTAACTAAGTATTTGTACCTAGCACATTTTTTGCACATTTTTAGTAATTGTGCTGTTCATTTTCATATTGTATTTTCAGAATGTTTTGGAATATTTGTCCTCTCCCCAAATTTGTCACTACTGAAACACAGTAATAATCAATTAATTAGAAGAGTTATATTGACCTATTAAGATTTTGCGTACATCTACATTGCAATTTTTTTTTTTTTTTTTTTTTTTTTTTTGCTATTTTATATATATATAAAAAAATCAGAGGTAAATTAAAAACAATTACATTTTTAACAATATTTCAAGTGTAATTTATGAGATTTGTTGTATTTTGAATCCAGTTTTTCTTTATAAATGCAAAATGTTGATCATACTGATTTCAAAGTTAAGAATTCATTAGTCTGAATACATGTTGAACCAAAAAATATCATAACATCTTAGTTGATAATTCAGTATACTTTATTTTTGACAAAACATTCCATGTTTTGGTAGTGTCTTCACATTTTCCGGTAGTAACTCTAATGCTTTGGTAGCGACCACATCACATTATAGAATTTTAACTTGCAAACTAAAACACAAAAAATTTGCATAACTGTGCTAAACTTTTGTTCATGATGATGACATGTTACAGTCGATAGTGACAATTTTAGATACGTTTGAACCCAACTCAAAGTTGCAAATCAGCACATGGTTAGCCAGCACAGTTCTGAACCTTGGTACACATATAAAAACTAAATGTTATGGAATAACTCCCAAAAAAGTGTGCTGAATTGCAGAAAAACGGTGTTCGGTAGTACCTTTTGAACACATTTACCTTAAAATGATGGGCCCTATCTACTCACACCTTGTAGCTATGAGAGAGAGGGACACAGGAATATTTCCTAAAAATAAATGTAGGGGTGTAGTTAAAAACAGTCTCAGCCAATGGACTAAAACATACACTGTTTCGGTAGTGACATTTTTTACATAAAGTTTCCTAATTTACAAATTAAATAATAAAATATATATATTTAAATTCACTTTTTAAATGAATCAAAAAGGTTAAAAAAAATATTTAAATATCATTTTCATAAGTTGAAATTTAGAGGTTAGGATTTGGGACAGCCACCTCCCAAATGAAAGTACCCAATAAATTATGATTTAAAATTTATTAAGCTTACTAATATTTGAAATATTATTGTGGGTTTCAATAGATAATAGAAGGATCTTAGTAAACATCTCAGATTTGAATACTTACATGCTTTTTAAATGTGTTTTATAGGTTGTGGGACAGCAGTTTGCACCAGTTCTGTAGAATGCCTCATATAAGGATTACACAGTCAACATCTTATTTTTAGGAATGCATTTAAATTAGTCCCAAAAATAGTAATGTGCCCGAATAGTGAATCTGTATTTGGAAAGGCACGGAAAACAAATAATGCGTTATATCGATGCACTACAGGGACATGGCAGGGTTGCCAGGTTTTCACAACAATTGCTTCTCAAAACTAGCCCAAAACTAGCCTTTCAGGGGATAAATATCACATTTTTTGGGGTTGCACAAACCTGCGGACATGAAAAACAACCTGTGGCAACAGTGTTAAAGTAGCCCAATTCTGCAGGAAAACCGCGGACTTGGCAACACTGGGACATGGTTAGTCGCTTGCTAGTGCTAGCCTATTACATTACAGTACATTGAAATTTTACTTACCACATAAACATTAAGGAGAGATGAATGATAGGACGAGGGCGAATGATTCGCACATTCTGAGCACCACTGATAAACACCTAACTTTGTAAAATGTGCAGTGAGTACTGCCGCTCTGTAGTATACACAGACTATGTGTGACTGCAAATTTCAAAAGTAAGAAAAACAGAAAGCATGCATTCAAAAGCAATTTCATTTCCTTGCGTATTAATAGCGGCTCCCTGATGCCCGCAAGTTTATATACAGTGTAATTACCCAACGATATTATTATGAGAAAAAGCATTGAAATATATTTTGTCCTCCCATCTCGTAGTTATTAACCCCTTTAGGGGTTCCTTTCCGAACACGGTATTCGGCTTAAATATAAAATAACATTTTTAGCATTACTAATCATTTATGTTTGTGTCTTCCAAAGGAGGTCCAGGTGAGGAACAGAAGGAAGGCAGCATCATGGTAGAGTTTGACGATGGAGACCGGGGATGGATTTCTCTTTCAAACATTCGCCTGCTTCCACCAGGCTACCAAATCCACTGTACGTTTCTGCAGATAAACACATTTCATCTTCACTATAAACAAAGTGTCGTGTTTTGCAATGCTAGACATTGTGCCAAGTTTCCATGCTTGTCATTAAGCCTGTGGCATTGTTGATGGTCTGCAGGTGCAGAGCCATCACCAGCCCACCTGGTCTCACCTAGCTGCCGCAGAAGGAAGACCTCCACTCAAGAGAAGATGAGTCAACAGGCTGATGTGTCCTCAGAGTGTTCCGCTAACACAGAGCCAAGGAAGAATGTTGTGAAAGCCAAGCCAGGTGCGTGATGACAGCTGTGATCACCCACATTCTTATGGTTTCCCAAATTCCACATTGGTTGGATTAAACATATTTTCGGTTACACGTTTTAAACGGATGCTTTTTTGCATTCCAAGATTGAAATCTCTCATAATTCACATACATCCCTAAGGTGTTGCGTTTAACCTGCAGTGAAAGAGATAAAACATGTTGGTTCAAAGGCATCTATCAAAACAGGTTTTTGTGATTTACTGATTTACACACTAATCACAAGGACTGTCAGCGAAACTTACTGGGTAGATGTTTCTCAACCTGTTTGTCCCTAAGGACATGCTTCATTACTTTTCCTGGTTCTTATTCCTGGAACTGACACTCCCACAAAATGATTTATTTCATGTTTGTCAAGAGCCCTAAAAGTCAGATGTAAGGTTAGATAATCTGTATAAATGCAAGAGTTTTTCGCTCATTGCTTTTAATGACCCCGTGCAATTAACACATCAGTGTTGATGAGATCAGTGTTTGGTTGACTAATGGAATGAGACGTATTTGACTGAACAAATGGATGAGGGAAACTGGCGTCAAGGTTGAACGGCACTTAACTATAGAGTCTTGCTTAAAGCCTTGAACTACCAGTCCAGCAGCTCAAACTCATCAGATGTTATCTGCAAAAATACAACAACATGGAGTCATCAGATGTTCTGCTGTCAGGCCTATCTGTTTGTATCTGTTTTCTCTAAGGGGCTAAAGGTAGTATGGCAGCAAGCAAAGCTTGGAAAATGCAAACAAGTTAGCATTGATAGGAGGTTGTTTTCCTACATCCCCATAGCAATACCGTTGTTTGTCTCCCTCAACAGGAAGGCCCAAATCCGTCAATGCATCATCAAAGAGCTGTGCATCTGAGAATGCAACTAGAACTGCTTCCCCTCTTCTTGGCTGGCCACTCGCTGCCATGTCCAGGAGGAAACCCTCCATGGATTTGTTCCAGTTTAATGGGTTAACAAAGAAAGCTCTGAGGGGAAAGGAGTCAGACATGTTCCCCTTACTTAGCTCCACCATGACCACTCCAGCCAAAGGCATCTTCAGCACTTCCTTTGAGGTGGACTCCTTCAGCAGCATCGCAAATGGTTGTACTTCCTTTGGGAATCAGCAGTTGGCAACAGGTCTGCCTCTTAGTCACAAAGGCGTTCCTGGTTTACGGGGTAGAAAGTCAGGAGACAGGAAGGAATTTCTGGTCAAACTGGACCATGAAGGGGTAACATCCCCCAAGACTAAGAACGGAAAAGCATTGTTGCTTCTTGGAAACCCAGAGGTACAAAGAGGCGGACGGATGGAAAAGGGCTTTGGAGCCAAAGGAATAGGAGAACTGACCTCAACGATGGGCTACTCCCAGTCTCTTCTTCTAGTCAAAGATGCCAAAAGGAACAGTTGCCATCTTCTCAAAAGTTCCTCAGACTTGCGTAAGCACCCTCAGGGTCTCGGGCTTAGTGAATATGCAGATTACGGGCCAAACTGCCACAGCGACTGCCTAAGCTCCTATTCAGATATGGATGAAGATGAAGACGAGGAAGAAGATGCTAGAAGGGCGGTGATGCGCACCTCTGGACGCTTTCTGTCTCGTCTTTCTGTCTCGTCGTCATCCTCAGGGTCCTCCAGCGCGTCTAGTTCAGGCTCATTGTCCAGTTCTAGCATATGCTCATCTGACAATGACTCGTCCTATAGTTCGGATGAAGAAGAGGCATCACGGCTTCTGCTTCAGAATTGCCTTTCTTCTCATCATACGTTGCTCCAACAACAGCAGCATCCTGAACCTCCCACCGCCCCACCACGACACACTTTCGGAGCCAAATCTATGACCATTTCTAATTCAAAGACTGCAGTCAACAGCAGTACAGGAAAACCTCCAAGGAGAAAGGAGATTGCCAACAACTCTTCCTCTGTAGTACAGTCCAAATCTTCCAAAGACTTCTCTAAAAAACAGAAGATACCATCTTCAGATGGTCCACCCAACTCGTCCTCATTCATGCCAGGACGGCAGCTGTGGAGGTGGTCTGGGAACCCCACTCAGGTAATTTCCTGTCCCGATTCCTCCCTTTTTGAAATTTCTGAAAGACTGCTTTAAACTTAAACTTGACCTTTTTTGTTTTCAGAGACGGGGTTTGAAAGGCAAAGCCCGGAAGCTGTTCTACAAGGCCATTGTTCGGGGAAAAGACACTGTTCGAGTTGGCGACTGTGCGGTTTTCCTCTCAGCCGGTCGGCCTCATCTCCCCTTCGTTGGTCGCATTGAGAGTCTTTGGGAATCCTGGTCCAGCAACATGGTGGTCAAAGTAAAGTGGTTCTACCACCCTGAGGAGACCAAACTTGGAAAAAGGCACCGGGATGGAAAGGTACACTAGTGACCTGTTTGGTTTTGATCGACTTTAAGTCGATATTGCCCACCTAAATCTACTTTTCTTCTCTTTTCACAGCATGCCTTGTACCAAAGTTCCCACGAGGATGAAAATGACGTCCAGACCATCTCCCATAAGTGCCAGGTGGTAAGCCGAGCTGAATACGAGCGCCTGAGCCGTATCAGAAAACCTAACAGCAACAGTCAAGATCTCTACTACCTGGCTGGAACCTACGACCCCACCAGTGGCCAACTGGTGACAGCCGAGGGAGAGTCCATCATCTGCTAACGTTATGCACTACTGAAATTGTGAGATACAAGAAATGGCTGATAATCAGGCCAGTCTTACAAAACTAGCGTGATGTGGAAAGTGAGTTTAACCCACAGCCATGGGTTTTTGCAGCCACTCTTGGAGTAACAGTATATTATTGAACGGATTGTGGGGAAGACAACTCGATGAAGGTTCCACAGACATGGAATGATTTTTTTTTTTATCAATTAGCGAAAAAAGGCACTGGACTTGTTCAGAGTAGGATATTTAGACTGACGAACATGAATCGGAGTTGAAAAACACTGACTGTTTTTTTGGATTTGGGTCTTCACTGGTTACGCACGTCAAACTGATGTCCCCAGGACTTTTTGATATCCCAGCAGGACCAAATACACTGTTACTTTGAGCTGTGGTATGATCTGTTTGCTTGTGTGTTTGCGTGAGAGGAGATGTGAATGAGAGGGTATTTTTTTGCTGTATGCAAATATGTGAACAACCGTGTTTGTATGTAGAGATCAGCCACAAAAAAAGACAGACAAAACAAACAGGAATGGGTGTTAACCTGGAGATTAGAGGCCTAACTGGTGTTTGAATGATGCTCTCACACGTGTACAGTCTAATGACCTCTTTTGACAATACCAGGGATTTTTTTATTGTTCTTTTCTCGTTCATTTTGGCGGTTTATGAGAAAAACAAACACAGTAAAACAAAAGGAATGATTTTTCCAGTCAAGCCATACACTTCTGTACCTCTTGCTTATCTTCTCATTCAGGTGTATAGTTGTACAATTGATTTATTTGATGTGTGTAAATATATAAATATATATGAAAAAGTACAAACTGTAAATATAATATAAATGAAGAGAGAACTCTATTCCTCTTTATTGCTCTTGATTGTGTTATTTTTTTAAAATGAAATAACTGTTCTGATTGGGAGGTTCGTTTTTGGGACAGGCATGATTTGGGAGACCTTAGTTACTGAATACCCTCTTCACTGTCGTAATGGAGGGAAGGGAGGGTAGAAGCGACACAATGCAGTCCAGTCAGAGGAAACAGGCTGTCTGCGTACACTCTTTCATCTTTCTTTTGGAGTTTGATTTTGGCTTTGAAAGAATGGTTTGTTTCTATTGCATTTCATCATCTTTGTGTGATCTAATTGGTAACAATTTGCGCAAAAAGCTAACACTCCGTAGTCCGTATAGCACATGTGGAGGTGGTTTTACCGTCCGGAAATTCATCTGAAATACTGACTGAAGGAATCTGGCCTCCAAAATGTCAAACCAAAGTATGTCCTTGGAATTACAATACTTCCAGCTGCAATAAATATGTAGACTGAATCATAAACAAGGGGCACTTGCAATGTTTTTGCCTGATGTACTTTAGATGAGTGACAACTAATTTTGCAGATAGCTTTTCAAATGCGTTTGTGTTTGAAAACAGCTGAAATGTTCTTGTGACGTTTCGGCAGTGTTGTAGCAAAGTGTCGGCCAAGGATTATGGGTATGGAAATGCAAAGCGTGAACAGACGCTTCCAGCACTTGAAGCCTCCTGCTGTCCTGTGTCACGTGATCATGAAGGACAATCATAACCTGTAAGTGAGGGCAGTTTAAAACAGATCTAATCTAAACTCTTGCCTCTCGTCACTTTTTTCTTCCTGCTTTGCCAAAAATTGTTCTGTTTGTTTTTTCCATTGTCAATGTTGTACTCTTATTTGTTCAATATGCAAGCCTGTACAGATTGTTCCGTGTTGGAATTGTGAAAAAGGACAGATATGCCTTTCAATCCTAAAGGATGACTTACTTTTTTAATGACATTGTTGCTGTTACACTGCAGAAGCTAAAGCTTTAAGAAATCTGATGTGAAAATTAATGTAATGTCACTTTCTGGGTCTATAAAAAAAAAAAAAAAAGAAAGAAAGAAAAAGAAAAATGGTATTTTTGTAAACAAACACTGGATTCAACGATTGATATGGTAGCACTGGCACCAGCAGCGTGCCAGGAAGTTGGCCAAGCCTCAAAGGATATAGAATCATTGTGTAACCTGAATTTGAGACCCACTTGGAACTGATTTTTACGGTGGATGTTCTTTTTGACCTTGTGGGGAATATAACTCTAAGATATTTCCACTGTTAAAACATGTTATTTATCTTAATTTTATTGCATTCGTGTTGCATTTAATTAAAAAAATCTAAATTACCATGTCTCGTTGTATTTTGTTCAAGCTTGTTTGGAAAATGAATACTGAAACCATTGATTTACTTGAATGTACAGTTGAAGTCAATCTGCAAAATGTTAATTATTTGACCAAAATAAGAAAATGCATGTTATTTTTTATTTAGTACTGACCTGAATGCTCACTGATGCTCCAGAAGGAAACAATGCATTAAAAAACAGGGGGTGAAAACTTTTGAAATTTGAAGATCAGGGTAAATTTAACTTATTTTGTCTTCTGGGAAACATGTAAGTATCTTTTGTAGCTTCTGAAGGGCAGTACTAAATGAAAAGAATCTGATATTTAGGAAAAATAAGAAAAATGTACACATCTTCATTCCATTCAAAAGTTTTCACCCCTGGCTCTAAATGCATTGTGTTTCCGTTTGAAGCATCAGTGAGCTTTGAACCTTCTGTAGTAGTTACATATGAGTACCTCAGTTGACCTCAGTGTGAAAAGATGGATCTCAAAATCATACAGTCATTGTTGGAAAGGGTTCAAATATACAAAAATGCTGAAAAACCAAAGAATCTGTGGGATCTAAAGGACTTTTCTGAAGAACAGCGAGCAGTTAAAATGTTCGAAACAAACAAGGGATTCATGATCAACCATCACTAAAACAAACAGCTGCGGATCATTCAGGTAACAACACAGTATATAAGAAATAAGAAACAAGCATATGTAAACTTTTAAACAGGGTTATTTTGTATAAATTCAGCTATTATTTTCTCCTGTGAGCTATATGTAAATGTCTTTTATGTGAAATATCTTATTCAGGTCAGCACTAAATAAAAAATAACATGCATTTTGTATGATCCCTCTTATTTTGGTCAAATTGATATTTTGCAGATTCTGCAAGGTGTATGTAAACTTTTGAACTTCAACTGTATATGCATATTAAATTAAACTGAACCTGATTAACTGTCTGCAAACACCAAATGATGTTAAAAATTATCTTTTGAAAAGTCGTCTGGAGTACTGACTGATCTATTGTTGTTCAGTTTGAGCTCAGCAGTTTTGCAGCAAAGAGAGACAGCTGGCTAACTAAGGTCATGAACACATGCAGGTCATTTTTCTCCAATACCCCTTTGAGAATGGAGAGATGAAGGGAGAGGAAGGAAAAACAGAGGACATGGAAAAGATATAAAGAAATATAAAGTCTGCAAACAATGGTACAGTATGAATTTGACAGGTTATTCTGCAGGTAATAAAAAAGCTTGAATACTAAAACAGATTAGACCTGGGCGAATGTTGAGAATGTGTCATATGTCACCTTAAAATCAACAGAAGGAAATGAAATATTTTTTGCATAAAGGAAATGAATCATGTTTAATTAAAATGATTTACATTGTGACATTATTTGCATGAAAATTACACATTACTCATGATAATTACACATAATTACTTTAACTTTTTTAAAACAGGTTTTATGCAAAATATAATTTATCTTTTGATTTTGCTGGGAAAAATGACTTGAGCATATAGTATTTTTGTAGGTTTACTCAACTAAACAAAGGTTCTTTGTAGCAGAGCAGAAAAATCATTTTTGATTTGGCTTTATGGTTTTCTGGAGATTAAAAAAAGTGTTAATGTTGCATTAGGCTATAGGTTCTTCAGTGTATTGGTTCTGGAAAAATGAAGCCTTCTGGTTTCTTCGAAGCACTATAGATTAATTGTTTTCAGAAAAAAACACTTAAAAAGTTTTCATATGCATCACACAGTAAAACCGTGCAATTTTTTTCTCTTTTTTTAAAATTGTGTAATGCAACTGTATTATTCATAAATTTACAATGCAGGAAGAAGACGGTTTGTGCACAAAGCTAAAAGTGTATCCTGTGTGTGATTTACATTCTTGATAACTCCTTAGTTTTGGAAAGGGGCTTTTTCCTAAGCAAAACAATCAGTCCTTCTGATGGCGCTTTTTGGAAACACCAGCACATTAATATTCAAAACACAGCAGGAACACTTTTGTAACAATTCCTTTTTTGCTGCCGTTTCATGTCTGTGTTTCCTCAAAGTGTTATCTTATGCATTATGAAGTCAGAAGAAGAAAAAACCCTATGCATAATTTGAACATTTTGTGTACAGTACCTGTTAAAAATTTTTGGATTTATTAAGTTTTTTTTTTTTGTTGCTAAAAGAAGTCTCTTACACTCATCAAGGCTGCATTTATTTGGTAAAATACAGCAAAAACATAAATTGTAAAATAAATATTGTAATGTATTTTAGAATGTAATTCATTCTTGTGAGTGGAAAAGTCTTAAGTGTCACATGATCCTTCATAAATCATTCTAATATGCTGATTTGGTGCTCAAGAAACATCTATTATCATGTTGACATTAGTTCTCCTGACCCTTCTAATAGTAATTGAAGTTGAAATTAAGTTTTTGCAGAATCACTATGTTTTTCCTTTTTTTTTTTTTCCAGTTTTTTCAGTCTTTTAACCTTTAATTTCAGGCAAGGTTTCTGTGTTTGCCAAGTCACCTCGGTGAGAGAGGAAGGTTTGAGATGCTTGTGACTACTTTAGTACTTGAGGGAGAGGCTGACCCGAAGAACCGGAGTTAATGAGCGCACATCAGTCAAACCCAGAGCCGGAGGCCTGTCCATGCATCAGATGCATGTGAACACTGAGGGAGGAATTTTTTAGCAGTTTGTTCACTATAAAGGCAGTTTACTTTTACAGTATCTTTCAGGCAGCACTCCAGGATTCGATCATGTTTAGCTCACTGACACGAATACTGACACAAATAAACAAATATTCTGTTTTTGCTAGCTGTATCAGACACGGCTCGCTCTTCCAGCAACTCGCTGAACCTGAAACTTAAAAACCTGAAAGAGCAGAAGCCAGAGCGTGTCAATGCCACAGTGTGTTTTTGTGAGAGAAGGCAAATATCTACACCTCATAAATGTCCTGCCCTCGGCATGACCTCTCCTGGCCCGCCTGCTGAGTGGCTCTCAGGAGGACGAGAGGAGAGTGTGTGGAGCGAGATGGGCTGGGGTGGGGGTTTGGCATTCTGAATGAGGTGCTGGTGGGGAGATAGAGAGCGCACACAGACCCCTCCTATGGGGGGGTTGGTTTGAAGGTCTGAGAGCTCATCCATCATGCAGTGTCATGCTGTTCCGGGGTCCCAAACCTGTCGGTGTGTGAAAGGCCCGAGCAGAGAGCAGACACATACATGGAGATGTGTGTGAGAGAGACAGTCTAACCTGATACTGCTTCAGCAGTACAAAAACACCATCATTCGCCATGTCAGTAAAGCATACTGAAGTACTGAGAGACAGAAAGAGCGCTGAACAATGAAAAAGTGTCCTTATTAACGGAAATCAAAGACTGTTGTGTATTAACAGCACAGCCTGTGTCTGGACACTTGGTGAACGATAAAATGGGTTTAAAAATTAAACCAAAAAAAACTTCCATTGGAAGGAGGACCCATTATTATTTAAAGAAACCTTTTTTGTATTGCAATATTTCTCATAAGTATATTCTAAGTAGTAAATATTTTAGTAATAGAGTGTTTTCACAACGCGTCATCAATCGGCCATGAACTGGCAGCACTGAATATAAACAATGGCACTAAACTGAAATGAACTTGCAAATTTGGCTGATTATTGCTGCTGAAAATGGTCATTTATTGTCATGTTTTGGGCTGTACTAATCGGTCGGTACAGGAAAAATATTTGGAGTACTATAGACTGCCAAAAGTTTCAACAAATTAACGAGAAGAGTGGAAAAAACTGAGGAACAATAGGCATTTGTGGTTGGCCAAACTGAACCAGGATTTCCAGAGCAAGAATCTTGACAACATTCATGTTCGTCCTTATAATTTCCGGTCAGGCAGGTGAAATATAAGGCTAATATCTTAATTAATACTGCTCATACATATCTTTACCACCTACTTAAGTTTGCTCTTTCCTGCTTACTAAGTCCTTCTCTATATGATTTAGCAGCTTCCACATGTTTTCCCATGGTTTAGGCAGCATACATGCTGTTGTTTACATCCGAGTATCTTCATTATGGCTGCGCATCCGGGTAACTGACCAAACCCTGAGGTAAGTGCAAACACTCCAGAATACGAATACAGGGTAGGGATATTCAAAGCCAAGCATATTCTAAGTTCCAGACCGACGTTTAGTCCATGGTTGCTAGGTGAATCAAAGGATGTTACTTTGGCCTAATATATGGAACTTCATGGCGAAGTAGAAATACACAAACTACCTGACCACTTCAGAGATGTAAGTTACTAAATATCAATTTCTTGATTAAAGGACTGTTGTATAAAAGCGTTATCACCGTCAAGTTTAGGATCATAGATTTTTAAAAAATAATTTTTCAAGCAAGGACGCATTAAATTGATCAAAAGTGACAGTAAATATGTATCACGGTTTCCACAAAAATATTAAGATGAACAACTGTTTGTTTTTTTTTTACACTTAAAATAATAAGTAATGTTTCTATAGCACAAATCAGAATATAAAATGATTTTTGAAGGATTGTATGACACTGAACATTGGAAGAGTGGCTTACTTTTGTCATCACAAGAATAAGTTGCGTTTTAAAATATATTAAAAAGCATAAGCTATTTCAGATTGTAGCAGTATTTCACAATATGACTGTTTTTTACTGTATTTTTGATCAAATAAATGCAGCCTTGGTGTGCATAAAAGACTAATATTTAATAATAATAACATTTGAATGCTGCCACGTTAGCTGGAATTGCTTGTTTGGATTGCTTTTTATAAAAATACTGCTTAATTTTGTTGCAATTCAGATAAGTGCAAGATACCAGGCAGATAAATAACAGTGCTCAAGCTAACACACAAAAAAGCAGACACTGAGACAGTAAATGAGATTTATGTACAAATTATGCCATCAGGCTCCTGTAATCAGAGCATCCAGAATATTTAGGGATTTAAGAATTGAACATAGCAATTGCACAGGCAGAAAAACATGAACATATGTTAGATAGCTAAACTGGAGAAAAAAACCTTCTGTCTTTTTATTGTCTGTCAACACACTCTATAGCTTAACAACATTTGCAACAGTGACTTTCAGTGTCTTTGTGTACTCCCAGAATACCTCATGTGCATATCCATACAGTGCATATCCCTGAACTGCTAACTCCCTAAATCCACTATCCACCTGCCACTTATCACTTCTGACATTTACTGAATTTCTGATGCACTGGATTTGAGGACGCCTTTAACCTGGAATTACACAGGATTAGGCTGTTTCCTGAACAGATATACTGGCAAAATCTTCTCTGATGCTGAAATAGACATTATTTCTATGCTGTGCTACATACGTGATCTGGAGTTATTTGCTAATATTTTTGACATTAAGTTTTGTGTGTGCGGAGATTCAGCTGTATTTCCAGTCATTAAATATTAACACGGATACAGAGGGGGTTCTGCTGTAAATCAGTTTTACTGTCTTTTAGTTTCCGTTGTCAGTGACAGACATCGATATGTGAATATTTGGTGTTATCTACGGATCCTTTTGTTGACCCAACAAAAATGCTTGTGAAGGACAAGATGTCTTCAGCTGTACATATCACCTGTTTTTAGAAGTAGGAAGTACATTATGTTTTAAATTTAAGCCATATGCTTCTGGTCTTAGCTGGTTTATGCTGGTCTAACTTCTTGCCAAGCTTGGTCGACCAGCTTGTGTCCTATTGGAAAAGGGAGGAAGGAAAAGTAATTGGAGTACTTTTAAAAGTAACGTTTCCCATCACTGGATCTCTTTTTCTACCCCCCTCTCCATTTAAATTCGATGCATCTCTCTATGAGCCACGTGTGTAAATGAATGGCTGTCAGCTGCATGAAAGTGCTGGATATGGTGATCCCGACCAATGCTGCGGAGGTTGAGGAGGGGGATTAAGGGCATGGAACCCGTCCAGCTCACCCCATCTATCCCTCTTACGACCGGGGCCCCTGTGCACACAACATATCCATCCACAGCACATTCACTGTGCGCTTTCAGGTCAATGCGTGGAACAATGTGCCAGCGATTATATTGCACTCTGCCCTTGCGCAACACTGCATTTGTTGATGGTTTTTTTTCTTGATGGTTTCTTTGATGGTTCCCTCTATCGTATGCTTGCTATGCCATTGTGAGACCCTCTCAGTTTCTCACATGAGATTTGCCCTAGAGTTGGGATAGAGGTTCTCAACAGGTCTTGTTTAGGATTGAGATACAAATTGGAGTGATAACCAGTGTTGTAATTGTTAACTAAAACAATTAAAAATTGAAATAAAGCTTAAATAAACAGATTTGACTATTTTATATTTTATTTTAGCGTGATTAATCTTATTCTAAATAAAAGTTTGTGTTTACGTATGTGTGTGTACTGTATGGAAGCCCGTACCCACCACTGAATTAAAAAAAAAAAGTATTTGCCCCTTTTTTATCTCACAATTATGACATTTTCTTGTGAGCTTACATCTCGCAATTCTGACTTTTTCTTAGAATTGCATGATACAAACTCGCAATTCTGACTTTTTTCTCAGAATTGAGATACAAACTTGCAACTGCAAGTTATGAAGTCATAATTGCAAGGTATAAACTCACAATTCAGACTTTTGACTTTATTTCTCACAATTGTGAGTTTATATCTCGCAATTCTGACTTTATAACTTGCAATTGCAAGTATGTATTTCATAATTCTGACTTTATAACACACAGTCACAAGTTTATATCTTACAATTTTGAGAAAAAAAGTCAGAATTGCGAGTTTGTATCATGAAACTTTTTTTTAAAAATCTGATTTTTTTATTCAGTGGCGGAAACGGGCTTCCATAGTACTATGTATATTTATATGTATACATAAATACACACACACACAAACATATATATTTGTATACATGTATATGTATGTATAATTTATATTATATATATATCACATATATGTCTTACATGTGTGTGTGTGTGTGTCTGTGTATTTATTACATGTACATATAAATGTACACAGTACACACATATATATATTATGTAAATAGAAATTTTTATTTTGGGAAAAAAGAAAAAAGTTAAAAATGTCACTTTAGAAACTAACTGAAATAAATAATCAGCTACAAAATCAGACATCAGAAGATTGCAGAGAACGGTCCGGACTGCTGAGAGGATTATTGGTGCTCCCCTGCCCACCCTTCAGGAACTATATACATCCAGAGTGAGGAAAAGAGCTCAGAAAATCACTCTGGACCCCTCACACCCAAGCCATCCCCTCTTTGAACTCTTACCATCCGGCCGGCGCTACAGAGCCCCAAATATCAGGTCTACCAGACGCATGAACAGTTTTTTCCCCCAGGCAATCCACCTTATGAACAGTTAAAATGTTCCTCCCATTGTGCAATAAAAATTTGTAGAATAATCTGACATCTACTGCTACCACCTCCACCCTAATACTCCCCTAACACATCCCTGCATTCCATCCTATCACATATAGCACAACTGTACATACCACCTAGTTATTTGTCAATTTATTTTTTACAAATTATAATTATTATATTCTATTTTATTTTGGTCTATTTATAATCTATTTATGTTCTATGTTTATTTTTCTTATTCTCTTATTTTTATTGTCTGTGCGTTGTTGTCTCTGTGTACTGGAAGCTAATAACACTGAAACAAATTCCTTGTATGCGCAAGCATACTTGGCAATAAAGCTCTTTCTGATTCTGATTCTGATTCTGATAAAATAAAATGGAAGTTGGGGTCAATTATTGGCGCCGATATTAAGCATTTTTATGCTTATCGGCATCTGTCTTTTTCAAAACCGATTTGCCGATTAAAATAATTTAAAAGCATTTAAAGAAAGTTTTTGTCAGAGCCCTTGTTATTCTTAATTTTGACATTATTTTTCATTTTTACACCAAACATATGTATCGGTTCAGAATATCGGTTATTGGTCTACTTGATCTGTAATAATCTGCATCAGTCCTGAAAAACACACATCGGTTCTCCCTTAATTAAAGTTACGAAAGCTGAAATAAAAATAATATAAAACTAATATTTGAATATTCGAAAAAATAGAAAACTAAATGAATAAATAAAATTATAAAAATAACATTACCAAACAATAAATTTTAAATAAAATTAAAGTGATAACTGCAAAAATCCTATATACATATTTTTTGACATATTAAGCAACAGAAATGCTTTTAACATTTTATATCATGTGACAATGAACAGTTTTGCCATCAAATGAATAAATTCCATTTCAAAATATATCAAATAAATGCAGCCATAAAGAGCCATGAGGAGACTTCTTTCAGAAACATCAGAAAATAACTGTATTTCAGTTTTATTTACGATCGTATACATTTATGTTAACATGACAAGTTGCACAAGTCAAGATTAATTTTATCTTATTAACTGCATTTAGCATTGTTTTGGCCCTGTCTGATCTACCATTTGAGAACTACTTTAGTAGATTTTTTTTCTTATATATAAACCTGAAATATAGAGAAGGGTGTCATTTAAAACAGTAACAGGACTCCCGATTTCAGCTCTGTGATATAATCTGATAGACGCTTCAGTGCTGCCTGACTCCAGGTGAACCAGTTTTACTGTGGCTATTTTATGGGGGTATATTTAAATCCACACCCTGTAAATCCTGTTTAAGATGTAGCAGGTGAATGCGTCAGTGTGAGGCAGACAGTTTTTGCGATCGGTGTTTATAAATATATATTCACCTGCTGTCTCCAAGGCAGAGTAAGACTCTTGGCAAGACCACTTCTATAACCCCCCCACAAACTCTAATTTTTCAGTATGTGCGCGTACGCTTGTGTGGTTTTTCACCTGCACAGTATCCATCAGGAACCCGAAACTGTCCCCCTCTAAACGCCCCACACCCAGTATGCTTTCCATCATAACTCCTACTGCTGCCAACAACTCTGATAATAAAAGGCATATATAAATATATACATCCACCTGCTGCAAACATCATGCCTACTGCATCTTTACGTCCACTTTATGTAAGCAGGTGCGTAGCCCCTACATATGGAGCCCGGGCAGGAGTGTTGGTATCAGGGTGGGCGTCAGGCAGCTGGGGACCCCCGCAGGGTGCTGTAAATCAGGCGGACGTCACGCAGGAAGGGAAGAACTGGCAGAGTTGGGCAGCAATAGGCCAGCCATGGCACAGAGCGCTCACTCTCACGCATACCTCTTTCGGCCAAACAACACACATCCCCGTCTGTCAGACAAGCCAGCTATGCAGATTTACCCGTGTCCCTCAGGCAGGCGGTCCAAGGCCCGCAGAGACAGCGCAGGGGAGACGAGGGGGAAGGGGCTCTCTCTATGGGAACTGGGGCAGACGCCTGGAGAGACACTTGGAGCTCTGCTTGGAGAAGCAACTGCATAAACATAATGCATAGGCTTATTATTCTTAAAGGGATAGGTCACCTATATATAGGAATATCGGTTATCACTGGGCATGTTATTTTGAAAAAGTAATTAGTTGTAGTTACATCATTATAAAATTAATTAAAAGGAACCTAACTACTGTGTTACTTTTTTAAAAATTGACTACAGTATATAAAAGTACAGTATTTTGTAATTTATATTTAGTTTTATTTCTGCACTGTTTTAATTATTTAATTAATACATTTTTCAATTCCTCTCAAACTATGTCAAGCTCTTTTGAAGCCAAATGATTTTTTTATGAGGAACCATGAAGTACTAATGATGTTTGGCATTAGTGACATTAAATTTTGCATGTTGAAATAATGTAGAAGAGCAAATGAGACTTTTCAGAATATTTCATAGACTTGGGATAGTTCACCCAAAAATGAAAATTCAGTCATATTCACCCTCATTTCGTTCCAAACCAAGAAACCTTTGTTCACCTTCGTAACACAAATTAAGATATTTTTGATGAAATCTAAGATAAATCTTAAAATAAATTGTTGAATAGTCATTATTTTTGTTTTCTTTACATACAAAAAGTATTTTGGATGAACCACAATGTCCTTGCTACCTTTCTAGGCCTTGAACATAGTAGTTGTGTTGCTGTCTATGAAGGGTCAGAAAGCTCTCGGATTTCATTAAAAATATCTTAATTTGTGTTCTAAAGATGAACGAAGGTCTTACAGGTTTGGAACGACATGAGGGTGAGTAATTAATGACAGAATTTTCCTTTTTTAGGTGAACTATCTAGGTGAAATTTTGCTCTGTTTGTCACACATAGCCAACTTATAGCTCCAGAAAACAGTGCATGAGTCCATTAATGAAATAATAGAACAGTTAGCAACAAAGTTAGCTAGTCTACTTCTAATAGTCTTCCTGTTCCCACTGTGTAGTTGAAGGGGTTGAATGGTTTTGTTCTTCTTGAAATTATGAATATGCAGCCAGCAACAGTCCAGCACAATCTCTTCATCTTGCCTAATCACGTCTCATCTTTTAGTCTCTCCACTGATGTGTTCGCTCGCTCAAGCAGTAACTGAGGGCGTCAGACGGACCAGCATGCACTGGCTGTATTATGTCTCTGTGATAATATGAGTGTGACCATGAAACCTCACTCTGCTTACTCACCGCCCTGCGTTTTAAAAGCTTCCATTTGGGTGAGATGCACAAACAAAGCGATAAATCTCTCTGTATCTCTCTTTTGTCTTTGTGTGTGTTCTCAGATTGTGGTAGAATGTGAGAGGGACAGAAAGGGGAAAAGGAGAAGTCTGAGTTTCCTACTTGGCAAGGGGATTTCCTATGCATATGTGCAGGTGTGTGTTCGTGCATGTGAGCAGTGGATATGATCCGCAGCAGTGGCGTGTGGTGGACTTCTGAATATTCAATTTTCATTTCGTTTACACAGTTTCCTCATAAAAGACATACTGTATAAAACAGCATTTACCTCACACTCACAGGTTGTTTTATTTCACTCACTTTAGTTTAGTTTAGTTTTGACGGTGCCTCCTGAAATGCTTTATTTAATATTTTGTAATATTTATTTATTTAGTTAGTTTTGGTACTTTTTATATTTTATTAATCATTAATTACATTTTTCAGTGCTTGTCTGTTATTGTGATATTATCTATTTCAGGTAAACGTATCTGTTAATAGCACATAAAAACTGAACTGTGGTTGGTCGCTTTACATTTTGGTCAGACAGTCTTTTCCTGTCTAAGTGGGCGGTTCTTGGCCAGTGTAAGCTGCTGTGTAGTTCAGAAATCATGCTGTTTAGTCAAAGGTCTGGAGACTGGAGTGTGAATGAAATAATATGCATGTTCTGCGAGTCTGGCAGGTGTGTGTCTTATAGAGAGTACTGTATGTGTTAGGGGAGGCTACTGTCTTTCTCATCCATCATAGTCTTTGTCTGACATATTCTATAAGTAAACAGGCTATTTATCAGACAGGCGAAACTCAATACACCCTTTGCCTACCCTATAGTGAGACCTTGTACATGTGTGAATGCATGTGTATGCATGTTTGTATGTTTAGTAGACTGTGTTGGTAAAAGCAAGGGAGTTGCGGATGAAAGCGAAAGAAAGGGAAGATAAGAGAGGAACACAAAACACAACAAAGCTGTCACATGGTTACTATAGTTTTCGTTGTTTTTTTCCTTTTCTTGCTCTCTCACCTCGCCATCCTGAAGCAGATGAGCAGGACTGTATGCCACAATGAAGGTCTGAAATACCTAGAATAGAGATTGTCCTGTTTATCTGTTGAATGTAAAAACAAGCAGAAATAGTTTGCTCTATTTTTTTAACGTTAATCTATGTACACCTGCATATCTTTGCCCACTGCATCGTGCCTCACTCTTTTTTTACTATGTCACGCTATGAGCATTTCATTCTTCAGGTATCTGTTAGCATTCATATTCATCTTAATGGTAGTTGCTTGACTGGTGCATGGAGCCTCAGAAGTACACAACCTACGCACTGTTGCCTTTGCTTTGTATGCAGTCAGTTTGAGAGACTGAATAAAAAAAATTGCAGATTTTTATCTCACAATTCTGACTTTTTTTATAAACAAAATTGCGAGAGAAAAACTCAGAATTGTGAGTTTTTATCTTAGTTTTCCCTTTATTTCTCAGAATTGCATGATATAAATTCACAGTTGTGAGTTATAAAGTCAGAATTACAAGACATGAATTCAGAACTTTTTTGCTCAGAATTGCAAGTTTATATGACACAATTCTGACTTTATTGTATGTAACAAAATTGTGAGTTATTAAGTGAGAATTGTGAGATAGAAACTCGCAATTCTGAGAAAATTTCAGTCTTTTTTGTCCCCTCAGAACTGGACTTTATAACTCGCAATTGCAAGTTTATATCTCACAATTCTGAGAAATAAGGTCAAAATTGTGAGAAAAAAGACAGAATTGCGGGATATAAAGTCTGATTTTGTATCTCGCAATTCAGACTTTATAACTTGCATTTGAAAGTTTGTTTCACAATTCTGACCTTATAAACCTATGAGTTTATATTGCGCAATTCTGAGAAAAAAAAAGTCAGAATTGCAGGATATAAAGTCGCAATTGCGAGAAAAAAGTCTGACTTTATATCTCAAAATTCTGACTTTAAAACTTGCAACTGTGAATTTGTGTCACGCAATTCTGAGAAAAAAAGGCAAAATTGTGAGAAAAAATTTAGAACTGCAGGACGTAAAGTCGCAATTGCGAGAAAAAAGGCTGACTTTATATCTTGCAATTTTGACTTTATAACGATGTTGTGAATTTATGTCTCACAGTTCTGACTTTAGGACTTGCAATTGTGAGTTTATTTTGTGCAATTCTGAGAAAAAAAATTCAAAATGTCAGAATTGCAGAATATAAAGTTGCAATTCCAAGAAAAAAAAGTCAGACTTTTTTCTCAATTCTAACTTTATAACTTGCAGTTGCAAGTTTATGTCTCGCACTTCTGACTTTATAACTTTCTGAGAAAAAAGTCAAAATTGTGAGAAACAAGTCAGAATTACAGTATATAAAGTTGCAACTGTAAGAAAAAAGTCTGACTTTTTATCTTGCAATTCTGACTTTATAACTCGCAATTGTGAGTGTACATTGTGCAATTCTGAGAAAAGTTAAAATTGTAAGAAACAAGTCAGAATTGCAGTATACAAAGTTGCAACTGTAAGAAAAAAGTCTCCTCAATATAGAAAGAGGATCTTTGCTCACAAATTGCTGTAGTTATAGCATCTACCAACAGAAACTAGCTGTAACTATGTAGCATCAAAAACATAATGCAGTTGTTATTTCTCCTCTGTTGAGATTTTTATTGGAGCGAGACGACTTCTTCAATGAGGAAAAAATGTAGACTGTGACTTAACTGTCCATCGTGAATTGATTGGATTGGTGGATCGATGTTGTTTACTAAGTCATATGAGTGGCAGTTTGCTGGAGAGAAAGGATTACTGTCCCGCCCTCGTGCCGGTGCACACGTCACCAGAGAAGAGATGTTGTTTCCAGGGCGAGGGGAGCTTCTTTTTTGTGATTAAAGATTATGAGAGCACATGATTTTTAAAGAAATAATGATGTGGATCAACAAATCATTTATAATAAACAAATAAAGAATTGTCAGTCTTGATTAAACGGCAACTTTAAGGATAACCAGACAAACTTTGATCCACTCACGTAGGGACAGGAGAGGGCAGGGCCAGGCTTCATTCCCACACCACTCAGAATTTTCTCACGGTCTCCTACACTTGTCGGCTGAATGATATCACGTGTATAAAATTCCGACAGCACCAAATTCTTAAATCCGACATTGTGCGCTGTATGCCTCTCCTTGCGTTGCGTTGCAACAGTGTGTGTGTGAGCGCACACGTGTACGCTTCTGATGACAGACGATTTCCTCCCACTGGGTTTGGCTGACAAAATCCAGACGGAAGCTGATATTAATGGGAGGAGGCTGCAGCCTCTGCGGACTTTTCACAAGTGAATATTTGATCTCGCACACACTCCTCGTCCATGTAACTGTAACTCCGTGTGCTGCCCAGGGGATGGCCAGGATTGCAGCTCCATCAACACACCTTGGCTCTGTGCTCCTTTCCTCTCCCTCTTCCCTGATCTGCAAAACTAAAAATACATTTATTGTAAACTTAGACTGGAAATCCACTCCCTACAGGAAGCCACAAACAATGCATATGACATCATGGAAGTGATCATTTTTTATATGTCCAGCTGCTTATTTTTGTGATTACATATAAAGAAATAGTTCATCCAGAAATTAAAATCTGTCTTTGTTTAATTAGTTCCAATCCTGTATAACTTTCTCGCTCTGTGGAACACAAAAAGGAGATTTGTGTTGTCTGATTAACATGAATGACTGCTGTCACTTAAAGAGCTACCCGGATCCAATATACTGTTACACATGTTTTCTTTCTCAGCTTTGCTTTCACTTAAAACCTAAGTTACTGTGTTTATGCAGAATTTTGTGGGCATTTTGACACATACAAGTGCATGTATCAAACCATTTCAAAGCCTTTAAAGCAGCAAAAATAACTTGGGTTTGATACTCCCGTGCTCTACGATCACCGTTTTCATGTGCACACGTCTCTCAGTCGGGCATTTAGTG
Source organism: Labeo rohita (assembly GCF_022985175.1). Classification (NCBI taxonomy): domain Eukaryota; kingdom Metazoa; phylum Chordata; class Actinopteri; order Cypriniformes; family Cyprinidae; genus Labeo; species Labeo rohita. The sequence continues at coordinate 8,770,182 of NC_066880.1, forward strand.
AAATGATTCTCTTTAGCTGCTGATTGCATTTCATCCGCTTAAAATCAATTGTTTTTAAACCATTTGACAGAGACAATAATCTAAAATCGGAACCAAATTTTTACCAGTTAATTGTGTCAACCTGTATTTCGCCCACCCATACGCAATAGTGTAAAGTAGCTGTATTATTTTATATTTTACATTTATATGTAGCAGTGTCTTATCATTTATGTTGATAGATAAATGTTCACATGCACACAATATTGTTGTCTTAGACAAGTAAATTTGTTTGTTTAAGGGCTCTAGAAAAAAACAAGTGTAAGATGAGTACAAATCTGTTAACAGTTGTGACGCGGGATCTGTGTTTGTGTGTACATAAGCTTTTGCCTCTGGCATCGATATTGCCCATGCTAAGCTCATCTGGTGGTAGCTGATCTTTGTAACCACATACACATGTTGGTACAGTTTAGTCGTACACGCCTGATGCTCCCCCTACGGTGCCATGCTGATGCTCCATGGGGGTAGAAGCATCTTGCAACTGCAGTATCTCACAAACTGGCCCAGATAAGCTTTCCCAGACATCTGCCTCTCCAAAGCAAGCAAGGCCTCTCCTGCCTGCCGCGCACTGCTGACGATGCCCCACTTCACATCAGAGGAGAGCTTCAAAATCAAACTAGAAAAGGAAAGTTCGTCAAGACTAACTTTGATGTTGGTTTGATAAAACCTTGTCTGAAAGTTAAAAAAGTAGGACTAGAACTATTACAATTTTAATTGAATTAGTTACATGATGTGCCAGTTAATTAATTAATTTAATTACAATTAATTGCATACATTAATATTGGCTGAGCCCCCAAATGAAGAAAATTACATTTATTATGCCGGATGATAAAAAGGAGGCTTTTTAAGTGAATATATTGTTGTTTTGTTTTAATATTACTGATTATACTGACCTACAGTCCACAGTAATTAATTCTGGAGTCAAATTTGTCAGCCTGTCCGAGGTAGAATTGAGAACTGTTGATGTTTTTTCTCTGTCTGTGATAACATTATATGTTTGTTTGTTTATTTATTTATTTATTTATTTAAATTATCATACTATGTATATGGACGACTAGGACTGCCACTTATGGAGAAGTTCACTTCCAGAATAAAACTTTTCAGATAATTTACTCACCTCCTTGTCATCCAAGATGTTCATGTCTTTCCTTCTTCAGTCATAAAGAAATTATGTTTTTAAGGAAAACATTTCAGGAGTTACAAACTTCCAAAATGCAGTTTAAATGCAGCTTCAAAGGGCTCTAAATGATCCCAGCCAAGGAAGAAGGGTCTTATCTAGCAAAATGATTGGTTATTTTCTAAAATAAAATTGACAATTTATATACTTTTTAACCTCAAATGCTCATCTTGTCTAGCTCTGCGTGAACTCTGTGTATTCTGGTTCAAGACAGTTAGGGTATGTCGAAAAACTCCCATCTCATTTTCTCCTCCAGCTTCAAAATCGTCCAACATCGCTGCAGAAGTACCTACCAAGTTATTACAAAGTGAACATGCAAAGAAAATCAAACACCATTTAGAAAAAAAGGTGATAGATGTTGGACGATTTTGAAGTTGGAGAAGGAAATGAGATGGGAATTTTTCGACCTACCCTAACTGTCTTGAACCGAAATACACAGAGTACACGCAGAGCTAGACAAGACGAGCATTTGAGATTATAAATTATATAAATTGTCAATTTTTTCAGAAAATAACCAATCGTTTTGCTAGATAAGACCCTTCTTTTTTTGGCTGGGATCATTTAGAGCCTTTTGAAGCTGCTTTTAAACTGCATTTTGGAAGTTTAAACTCGCAGACACCATTGAAGTCCACTATTCAGAGAGAAATCCTGAAATGTTTTCCTCAAAAAAACATAATTCTTTACGACTGAACAAAAAAGACATGAACATCTTGGAAAGGTTTGCCAGGTTTTCGCAACAAAACCCACCCAAACAACTCGTGGCAACAGTGGGTACAGTAGCCCAATCCCACGGGAAAACCACAGACTTAGCAACGCTGATCTTGGATGACAAGGCGGTGAGTAAATTGTAAATTTTTGTTCTGGAAGTGCACTTCTCCTTTAAGACCTTGCGACAGATGAATGAGTGGCAGCCCAAACAGCCAATCAGATTGCTATACTGAGAACCCCAGTTGCATTTTACCATTTTGTCCATTAAAGGAGAAGTCCACTTCCAGAACAACAATTCACAAATAATTTACTCACCCCCTTGAAAATAAAAATTTGTATACTTTTTAAGCACAAAAGCTCATGAAGCACAGGCTCTGGGATGTGTGTTCACGTACTACTGAAACACGTCAAAAGGTCACGCCGAACGTAGGCAGAACTACAGACCCAGTGTTTACAAAGGGAACGTGCAAAGACTAAGAATGTGCAAGTAAGTCAAACGCTGTTTACAAACAAAAAGATGCAACGATGTCGGACGATTCTGAAGTTGTAGGAGAAAATAACATGGAGTTTTTCGACATATTCTACCTTTTTGAGCCGGAGTACAAAGACGATGAACTTTTGGTGATTCGAAGATGTGATTCGTAGTAGTGATGGGAAGTTTGGATCATTTTACTGACTCTGACCTTTGAGTCTTTTTTTGAGTCATTTCGTTCATTTTAGCAAAATCAGCATCACGTGATAGCCCCATAAGATGAATGAACGACTCGAAACAGGTGAACTAATTGCAGTACAGAACCTAATAGGATGTTGCGCATGCGCGACTGAACGAATCACTCTCCGAGACGACTCATTCTTCCCGAGTCACACTAAAGATTTATTCAAAATAAACTAATTGTTCAAGAACAACTCGTGGACGCGCATCCCAGAACCTGTGCTATACGAGCTTTTGTGCTTAAAAAGTATACCATTTTTTATTTTTCGAAAACAATGACAGATCGTTATATTAGATAAGACCCTTCTTCTTCGGCTGGGATTGTTTAGAGCCCTTTGAAGCTGCATTTAAACTGCATTTTGGAAGTTCAAGTTCGGGGCACCAATAAAGTCCATAATATATGCAGAAAAATCCTGAAATGCTTTCCTCAAAAACTGAAGATAGAAAGATATGAACATCTTGGATGACAAGGGGGTGAGTAAATTATTTGTAAATTGTTGTTCTGGAAGTGGACTTCTCCTTTAAGTTTTGAAGTCTGTCAGGCTTTATTGAACTGTTGGACACTTGGACCTTTAACTGTGCTAAAAAGGTGTTGTCATGACACATGTAATTTGAGTACTGGGTATCCTGGGTGAATATTTAAAGGGATAGTTCACCCAAAAATGGTGAACACGCATTGAAGACTGAAACAGAAGAGAAGACATTGTTTAATAAAGTCGTTATTTTTGTTGTCTTTGTTGGCACAAAAAGTACAAAAAGTTGAACCACTGATGTCACATGGACTATTTTAACAATGTCCTTACTACCTTTCTGGACCTGTAATGTGTCAGTTGCGTTGCTGTCGATGCAAACTAGAATGATTTATAAAAATGCATTTAAATATTGCGGAGTAGACAGACTTTTCTTTTACACCTGTCACAACAACACAGACCAAAACCAGACTAGCAATCAGTTTCTTTGTAAATAATTGTAGTGATGATCAAAGTCTGGTCGAACTAAAGATTTCCACATGGCAGCGGAGGCTAATAAACCACAGTCATCGTGGCTTTGTTTACTGTCCCCATGTTTGTAAGCCATAAAAGGATTTGTATATTCTGTTTACTGTTCCACATGTTTATCTGTCTCGCTGTCTCTCTCCTGTGTATCCAGCTGTTGCTATCCCGTTCCACTCACCGCATTCTTCAGGACGGGGTGTGTGACGTGTGTTGTGTGTGTGTGTGTGTGTGATGGAGGGGAGAGATGGACCTGCAAGCCCCCTTATGAGAGACAGATGGCTGGTGGTGATGCACGTGTAGAAAAGAAAGAAAGAGAAATGTATGCAAACAGAGAACAAATACGTAGAACATCTGGACCGGACTAATGAGTAGGTGTTAAGAGAGTGTTGATTGAAAGTAATAGGCATCTCTTCAAAGCGATTCAGCAGTGACGTACAGATCTCTTTTCTGTTTTTTGTAAAAGACACTGATGGTTTTAATATAATTGAGCACACCAGTGTTCAGAAGTCTGTCATTATTCAGAAGAGGTGTGGCCAGGATCAATGAGAAACCATGGCAATATTGGACATTTGGGAAGAGATGTGTTCTGGGTCACAGTCGCTTCTTTTAAAAGTGTAGATCGAAAAGGAAAGGAAGCATGCTCTCTGGCACTTCAAAAAGGCTTTTATCAGCTTGAGTGTATCATGAGTGCTCCGCCAAATTATGCCAGGCACACGCACACCAGGAGGGTCAAGGTTTGGCTGGTTAGCTTCAGCAGTTAGGCAGTGTTGATGCTGTAACTACATCACAATGCAGGCAAACAAAAAAAAATTCTCTGACAACAATTTAGCAGGTATTCTGACAGATTTTTTTGCAAACAATTTTGCATGATATAAAAGTAGATTATTAATTAATATTAATTCAGTTATATACAATAATTGTACTATAATTAAATTACATTTATTATGGTCGTTTTATATTTATATTAAAAAATGTTTATTTTTTAATGTTGCAGCAAGTTTATATCTTGCAATTGTGACTATGACACAATTGTGAGTTATTAAGTCAGAATTATAAGATATAAACTCACAATTCTGAAAAATATTGAGTCTTTTTCCCCTCCTGAACTTTGGACTTTATTATTCACAGTTGGAAGTTTATATCTCATAATTCTGAGGAAAAAAGTCAAAATTACCAAAAAAAAAAAAAAAAATCAGAATTGCGAGGTAAACTCGCATTTGCAAGAGAAGCCAAAATTGTTTATAGTCCACAATTCTGACTTGTAATTGAGAGTTTATATCATGCAATTCTGAGAAAAAAGTCAGAATTATGAGATAAACTCGCATTTGTGAGAAAAAAAGTCAGAATTGTGAGTTTATCTTGCGATTCTGACTTTACAACTCACAATTCTGAGTTTATATCATGCAATTCTAAGAAAAGAGTCAGAACTACATAAAAAAAATCTGAATTATAAGATTAACTCACATTTGCGAGAGAAAAATTCAGAATTTTGAGTTTATCTTGCAATTCTGACGATATAACTTGCGATTTATTTTATATCACGCAATTCTGAGAAAAAAGTCAGAATTGTGAGATAAACTCGCATTTGTGAGGAAAAAAAGTCAAAATTGTTTATCTCTCATTTCTGACTTTATAAGTCACAATTGCAAGTTTACATCTCACAATTCTGAGAAAAAAGTCAGAATTGCAAGAGAAAAATCTTAATTGTGAGTTTATGTTTTGCAATTCTGACTTTGTAACTCTCAATTTCAAGTTTATATCATGCATTTCTGACTTTATGACTTGCAATTATGAGTTTATACTAAGTAATTCTGACTTTATAACTCACAATTGCAAGTTTACATCTCACAATTCTTAGAAAAAAAGTCAGAATTGCAAAAAACAATCTGAATTGTGAAAATTCTGTTTTTTTTTAATTAATTAATTAGTTAATTATCCAGTGGCAGAATTGGGCTTCCATACTCCTGCTCACCAAGGCTGCATTTATTTACACAAAAATGCAGTAATATTGTGAAATATTAGTACAATTTTGGAGTTTTCAGTTGTGGAAACCATGAGATATTTCCTTTTTTTCAGATCAAAGAGGTTCAAAAGAACAGCATTTATTTAAAAACGAAATCTTTTTTGTAACATTATAAATGTCTTTTTTGTCACTTTTGATCAATTTAATGTGTCCTTGCTGCATAAAAATCTCACTGACCTCCAACCTTTGAACAGTGCTGTACATACATTTTTAATCATTTTTAGAGGGCTTTTTTGTTACTGTTTAAGTACTTGGCATTTAAAGCTCAGACAATTTGTTTAAAAAAAGTTTCCAGAACTGAGCGCCCATAAAGCACAGAAAATAGCATCTAGGTCGCATACCTTAGTGGCTGCATGTGCCTGTGGAGCAACTGCCTTTGAGAAGATTGCGAATACTAATGGATAGCTCTCCACAGGCACTACAGTCCTCCTTGACATATACAGTATACGCTCAAAATATAGCTTATATAGCACATGCTTTCACAGACACACAAATACACAGTCCATGCGAGTGTGACACTGACACTGAGAGAGAGTATATAGAAAGACAGCGCATTGTCTGCATTGTTTGTGTGTGTGCATGTGCTTGTGCGCAGCCGACACTGAGCCAGTGAAGAATGTGGCAGCAGCATCAGCGTGGCAAGAAAAGCCTCCAGCCCTCGGCGGTCTGCTGTGCTCTCAGCTGACGGGGGGTTGGCTGTGTGTGTGTGTGTGTGTGTAACTCTGTCTGCATGCTGAGTCAGTATAGAGAGCGTAAAGCCCTCAGCCATTCTACTCCATTTTCATTCTTTGGTGTCGGCAGACTCACTCTCGGGGCCATACAATCAATCAATATCAGTATGACAGGTGTGCATGAGTGTGTGTGCGCACGGTTGTCACGTGTTGTGCATATATGTGTTTATTGTATGTGCACTGTGACATGATTAAAGACCATTAAAGGGATAGTTCACCCAAAAATTTCAATCCTGTCATCATTTAGCCACTTTAATATTGTAGGTATTTAACATAATGTCCAAGCTGCCTTTTTTGCATAAAATGAAAGTGGATGTTTTAATTCTAAACACAGTCAAAATGGAATAATTATGTTTTTTTAATGTTGTTTAAAAAAGTCTCATTTGCACACTAAGAATGGATTTTGATTTAATAAAAAATACAGTAAAAACAGTAATATTGTGATGCGTTATAATTATTAGATTTTAAAATGTAATTTATTTCTGTAATGTCAAATGTTCAGCATCATTACTCCTGTTTTCAGTGTCATATGATCCTTTAGAAATTATAATGTACTGATTTGGTGCATAAGAAGTGTTTCTTATTATCAGTGTTGAAATCAGTATTTTTGTGGAAACTGCCATTTAAAAGTTTGAGGAAAGAAAGAAAGAAACAAACAAATAATTTGTCAGCAAGAATGCATTAAATTGATCAAAAGTGACACAAAGGACATTTATAATGTTACAAAAGATTTCTAAAAGATTTTAAATAAATGTTTTTCCTTCCAACATTCTATTCATCAAAGATTCCTAAAAAAAATCATGATTTCAACAAAAATTGCTTTCAACAACAATAATAAGAAACATTAATAATTGAGCAGAAAATCAGCATAAAGTCAGTTCTGAAGGATCATGTGAGGCAGTGGTTGCTGAAAATTTTCAGCTTTTCATCACAGGAATAAATTATGTTTTAAAATATATTCAAATATAAAATAGTTCTTTAAAACAGTTTTACTGTTTTTACTGTAATGTGTTTAAATAAATGCAGCCTTGGTGAGCATAGCAGACGTATCACAAAAACATTATTCCAAACTTTTGATGGGTTGTGTATCGCATACAATTTGCTGCACTATGAGATTTAGCGGGTCGCAGGTTTGAACGTATCAGTCATAACGTGTGTGTGTGTGTGTGTGTGTGTGTGGTGAGCGAGGACTCTCCATCCTTTCATCTCACTGAATCACTCACGGCTCCATCAATCACTCCCTCTGACGTCTTCTCATCAACAAAGGGTCCGGCTTTGAATGATAAGATCTGTCCACACACACCGACACATAAGCCTCTAGCACATGACACACACACAAGAACAAACACACTGCCACCACATACACACGCACGGACACACACACACATCACCTACAAGCTCTTGATGGTGCAAGACTCTACGCTCTGCAGTTGTTATGATGCCTGCATTCTAATGTATGGGAGAAACCACCCCCCTCCCCCCACCCCCTTCATTAAACTCCCACTCAGCAGTGGCCATCACCATGAACAGTTTCCATGGCAACATACCAGCAAACACTGATGGCAGACAAAAAAAAAAAAAAAAAAGATTCCTCACGGGGCTTTGGCCATTTACTTTCTAAGGGGGAACAGAGGAAGACTTTCTCTTTCTACTGTAATGGAGGTGTGACCAGAACTGGCTTCTAAACTTTTTAACCTCCCCTTAGAAGAATTGTACAACACAGTTTTGCAACCATTCCTTTTTAAGGCCAAATAAAATGAATGGGATGTATTATACAGTGGCCCCAAAGACTATTTGGATGCCCAAGCCTCACTTAAACCGTCTGAATTGCATTTGGAAACAAATGATACTAGACCGTTTCTCAGAACTTAGATATTTTTGCAATTTTTGCTTGTTCTCACAAATGATGACAGAATATCCATTTATGCGTGAACAATACCTCTAAAGGTCAAATTAAGTAGGACCCGTAAGTACTCGATTTTAAAAAAAATCCTCGACTACAACTTGCCTGTGTCGCGTAACCGGCAAAATACCGGAAGTGACGCATTTCACGGGCGAGAATCCATGAAGCACATAATAGAGGGTTTGCAGTTACATCACAATTTGGTCAGTCTCCCGGATGCGTGGCCATATTGAAGATGCTTTTTATGATTTTTTGTAGATAGAACAGTAGGTGAGTTGACAGGAAAGCAGTGGGAGGAGAGAGGAGGGAACAGGAACGGCAAAGGACCTCAAGACAGGAATCGATCTCTGGTCGCTGTGAGGGCAGTTGTTGCTGTATGTCCACGCACTAACCACAAGGCTATTGGCGCTGACCATATTGGAGATACTTGGATGTAAACAACAGCATGTTCTACTAATTTATGCTGTCTGAACCACATAAAAAATGTGTGGAAGCGGCTAAATCATATAGAGAAGGACTTAGTAAGTAGGAAATGGTGAAATATTTTGACAAACTAAAGTTAATAGGTGGTAAAGATACATACGAGCAGTATTAATCAAGATTTTAGCCTAATATTTCACCTACACTGTAAAAAACAATTTGTTGAGTCAACTTAAAATAATTTGTAACCTGGCTGCCTTAAAATTTTAAGTTCAGTCAACTCGAAAAAGTTAATTATACTAAATAACAACTTAGATATTTGAGTTAATTTAACTTAAAATTTTAATGCAGCTGGGTTCCCCATCTGTTAAGTTTAGCAAACACAAATATCTAAGTTGTTACTTAGTTCAACTTAACATTTCAAGTTGACTAAACTTATTTTAGTTGACTGAACTTAATATTTTAAGGCAGCAGGGTAACAAATTATTTTAAGGTCACTCAACAACTTGGTTTTTATTTTTTACAGTGTACCTGACTGGATATAATGAGAACAAACACGAATGCTATCAAGATTCTTGACCTGGAAATCCTGGTTCAGTTTGGCCAACCACAAACCCCTTTTGTTCCTCAGACAGTCTTTGATACTTTTCTTATTTATTTGTAGTAATTTTTGGCAGTCTGTAGCACTCCAAATGTTTTTACCGGTTCAACCAATTAGTACAGCCCAAAACATGAATGTAATTTACCATTTTCAGCAGCCATAATCAGCAAAATATGGAAGTTTCGTTCTGTTCAGTCGCGTTGTTTATGGTTCTGCTAATGTGGCCGTTTGATGAGGCATCTTGAAAATACTCTATTGGACCCTTTTCAGGGCTTTTAAAAAGCATATTAAAGAATAATTCTATTGTGAATTCACAAACGCTAAGATTCAATTACATAAATATATGCTTTGCAGGTTTAATATATTGTGCTTTATTATTTACGTGCGTGTGGGTTACTTAACCTTACGTGTATGTCAGAGCGGAACCGTTCACAGTGCTGCTCCACACAAAGAGTTATGTGGAGCATCTCAAACTCCATTTCTACATGTTGTTGTGAGTTCTGGTTTATTAGAACGTTCATCTGGGAACACATTGTGTGCCATTTCATTAGATTTGTAAGGTAAATCATTTATAAACATACGCAAACACAGAAACATACATTATGTTTCTCAAAATGCTAACTGTTCATCACGATTTCAAAATAAAAGCTCAAACCCTCTCTCCGAGTTTAACGTAACACATTTTGATATCCACACATTCAAGAAATTACAGTGGATGTAGCATTTCTGTCGTGAAGAAGTGACCAAGTGTTATTGATTAAGAGGACATTTGAATTAAATGCGTTTAGTCAAAATGAAACAACGATTAGATCGCGCCAATAAGTGTAAAAACAATTGTTAGGCCGTTGGCGCCCTTTGCAGTCATTTATTATAACGCATATTGTACATTAGTTCTGCTGTTTATAATACAAAAGGTATTTTAACAGTTTTGTTTAGTAAAATCATATGATTACTTGCTTTTGATACTTTATTTAAACTAATTATTATTGCCTCATTGTTATTATATATGTATTTTAAGTCATTTTCAAGGCAGTTGTTCAAATAGGTCTATTTTAATTACCACACAAAACAATTATAATTATCCAATTACTAAAATAAATCGTCAGAATAACCAACTGATTACTCAGTTAATGAAATAATCGTTAGTAGCCAGGGTTGCCAGGTTTTCACAACAAAAATACAAATTCTGTGAACAAGTGACCGATTTCAGTCACAGCTCCAGCGTCTATTTATAGTGTAGGGGGCGGGATGCTTCGAATTCTAGAGAGCATTTGATTGGACATAATGTTTGATGAGAAGCTGAAGTGCAGGGTGATGTCATCATTCATCTATTAGCCGAAGTTAGAGACTATAAGTTTTGAATGCTTACATGTTGTAAATGGGAATTTTGTCACACTATCTCATAGACAAACGTAAGGCTAATATATTCATAAAAAAAATCCAAAAACCTTCAATTTTGATTTCACTTTAAGTGTCCAGATACTTTTTGAGGCTGTTGTATTATATTGTGTAGTTACTTCAAACTTGGTTTTATATTAGTAAATCTGATCGATTTATATTACAAAGAATCTGTTAACTGACTCTCAAGGAGCAAGTGAGATTAATGACATACTGTCTGCACAATTGCTTTAGTGTTGAGACTACACCTCGACGACATCTGTCCCACTAAGCTTGAGTTACAAGCATCCGCAGTAAGACTTCAGTAAGAGCTCGACTGTTCGGTAAAGCTAAACTCCGCAAGGTTGATTTGAGCCGTTGTCGCCCTTTAAACAAACAGCATCTCTGTCATCATCGTAATCTGCGTAACCTTCTCGTATATCACGGCTAGTTCTTTCATGATGAGAGAGTGTGAGGCCGTTCTTGATGGAAGGCTGGAGTGTCACATCTCTCACGCAAATAGTTTACCATGAACTCATGAGTCACTTCCTCTCGGCAGGTTGGGCTCAGTTGGTGGATTCCAGAGATATCGTAGGGTAAACTTCAAGCTTGCAGTCTGCCAGGCTGTGGATTAGCCAGAAATCATGTAAATGCTTTAATTCTCTACAGTCACATCTTGGACTATGAAAAGTTGATTTTTTATTAAATAGTCTGACAGTGTTCCCAGCCCATTTTTAGATGTCTGTGCCTAAAAGCTTAAGGAAAAAATACTTAAATTTTATGTATTCATTTTTTTTTCTTACCTCAGGGCTAAAATACCATGGTTGTAACCAGCTCATTGAGGGGAAAATTCATATTAGTGGTCAACCGCTATAGTTTTTTAATGGCTGATACTTAATATAATTTCATCAAATATGTAGCTATACCCTAAAATAAATTTGTGGTTGTAGGCTTATAAAGTACCACTATTATTTATCACTGCTAACACTACAGTATAACTTAAACTCAATTACTCAACGTAAACAGATAATAGATGCTCTGGTAATAAGTAATTATGTAATAAGTGTGTTCAGGTAGTATCATTTTTAACACTGAAAAAAAACCTAAAAAATACTATTAATAAAATGAATACTTTTTCGTACTTTCTGAAAAATGTCATTTTGTAAAAATAAAATTTAAAAAAGCCATCTATAACATAGGTATGAGAGCAAGACAGGCCAATATATGTAAATATAAATATTGATAATTACAGAGAATTTTTTTTAACCATGCATCTGTATTTTCTTAGATGTATAAAGAAGTAAAAAATAGCATGATAAAAACATATCTTGTTTTTTTTAAACTAAATTAAATGTATTCAAATTGACTAATATTGCAATGAAAAAACTAAAATTAATTATTTCATTTTAAAATATTTTTGGCGTTACGCACTAAGTCTATTAAAGAAAACAACTTTTACATGTTTTTATTTGTTAATTATAAATTGTATAATTAATAATCCATGGTGACTCAAATGGCACCATTTCCTGAGAATAGTTCTCTCTATACTTTAATTTTTTTTTTTTTTTTACTTAATAAAAAGAATGACAAGAACATATAATTTGCACAGTTAAGAGACAAATATAAAATGTCAAAACAGAGGGCACTGGAAATAACTGTTACACTTTAAAAGATCAGCATTTCTCTCCAGAGAGTTGCAAAACAGCTGCCTGCAATAATGTGTATCAACTCATATTAAGATCTTATGTTTCAAATAAATGGTACATTTTGCAAAAGTCTGAAAATAAATGTGGGAGTAATGGTCACATTTCATATTTACTGAACTTTATACATGATTGTACAATCTAAAGTTAAGAACATGCCAGTGGTTGCACATTGTAAACAATAGAAACGGTCTGTGTGGGCTTTAAATGGTATTTTTATTTCTGAACACAACAGCCAGTTGTCTCTGTTTTTGTCTTGTATTTGGTAATAGCTGATAGGGTTCGTTGTGACTACTGCTGCTGGTTGCAGTCACTCCGTCTCGTCGTTTTTGAAACCATACGGCCTTCCCTAGGGTTCGTCTCTCCCGTCGCTTGCAAACACAGGCCCCCATCCCCTCCACAGCAAGCATGTGGAACATGTCATACAGCTTTTTTAATGGGAGTACGTTAAGCTGTCAGTCACTTGCTCCCAAGGGGGTGTAACCAAGATCCCCCTCCTCACCACCTGCTGATCTCCCGTCCCGTCTCGGTGCTGTCCGAGCCTAGTGTAGTCCATCTCAGCACATCTCTCTGCCTGAGACATGTCTAAATTAAACTTTATATGGCAGATTTTAAAATATCACTTCTGCTCGGATACAGGGCCATAAGACTGATGCACAACATCACCCGCAGTTAATGCCACTCTTCTCAACGATCTGTAAATCAGTGCAATATGCTTAATGACACACCTGGTGTGAAATGACACATTGAGGAGTATCAGTGTGACACATTGGGCTGTGAATAGTATTTTGTGAAATTGTCTTTACGTCACTTAAAGATGCACAATGTAATGGTACTATATTGGCTATTGGCTAAAATTAGATATTTAATTAATTAGATATTTAATTAATATAATTATATTTAAACTTCGACATTTCGATTTTTATTGTGCATGTTCATTTCTGCCTATTTTTACATTGATACATTGATTTTTTTTAATGATTTTCGAAAATCATGTTCTTTCATTGTGCATTCCAATTAATGTTAGTCGAACTGCAGTTGGGTTGTTTTCATGAGGTAAAAATAACTAAAAAAATACCGCTAACTAACACAGTAAAACACAGTAAAAACATGATAACAATAAAAAACATTATTTTCCAAAAAAAAAAAAAAAAGTTATCTGTTTTTGCAAATAAACTGTTTGTGTATATGTGTGTGTGTGTACATATATACACACACACACACACACACACACACATATATATATATATATATATATATATACATGTAAATATTTTCTAAATATATACTGTATATCTGTGTATTTATATATATATATATATATATATATATGTCAATTTAAAATTATATTTTCAGAATTATAACTATATATTCACGATTTGCATTTTTATATATTAGCAACTTACATGTAAATATTCAGACTTATATCTACATATTGAAATTGTGAATAACATATTCACAATTTACATTTGCATATTCAGACTTGTAACTATATATTCAGATTTATTTCTATATATTCGTGATTTATATTTATATATTAAGATTTATATGTTTACATTATTTCTAAATATATATTCTGATTTAATTCCATATATTCAGCTTTACAACTACATATTCTGATTTATATATTCCAATTTATTAATATATATTCTGATTTATTTTGATACATTCAGGCTTACAACTATATATTCACAATTTACGATTATATATTCTGATTTTATATACTAATTTTCTTTTTGCCGCTTCATATGTAATTTCTATAAAATTTATTTAAATGATATTATGATAGTATTTACTAATATGATTATATTTACATGATTATATGATTTTATTTATAAGTAATTTAATAACAGTAATAGATCCTGTAGTAGTCATAGAATCTTTAACAAATCTCAAAATGAATCTGTTTTTCGTACTGTACTTTATAATATTAACATTATAACTTCACTTGTATCATTTAAAGCTATTGATTAAAATGTTTAATATTTTATTTTAAATTTAAATGTATCATATTATTATATTATATTTATATAGGCTATTTATTGGTTATCAGATATGAGATTAAATTAATTATTGTCTTATTTGCCATCCATAACCTGATTTATGTTTTATGAAGATAAAGATTTTTTCTTTAATATGCATTGATGAATTTTGCACAATAAGATCAGGACATCTATTAAAGTAATTAGGCTCAAATCTGCTTTCATGTTGATTTTATGTATAAGGAGATGTCATTAAAGGAACATATATGTTTCACCCTCCCTACAGTGTGTTGTGTCTGCGTGTCGATGTGACAGTGGGAGCCGAGGGAGCAGAGGTGTCGGTGACACAGGGAGAGGAACGGAGAGAGAGACGATAGATACGGAGGGAGCGAGATGGTGAGAACAACAGACCGGCGGGCGGGAGGGGGCGCGTGGAGAGAGCGGAGTTCGACGAACAAGAGAAAAAGGGGAAGGAGCGAGACAGGACCCTGGTGAGAGTGGCAGGGGGAGTGGTGGAAAATGGAGAGAGAAGGGGAGGGGGTGATAGTGGAGGAGACCGCCTCAGGGAAGCACAGACAGAGAGGAGGTGGTAGGGAAGCGTAAACGCTCTTTGTCTATGTCCTCCTCAGGCACTACAATAAGCACTCTCAGAGAGAAGGAGAGAGAGAGAGAAAGGATGGAATGAAAGAGATAAAGGGGGAGAGAGAGATAAATGGAGACAAAACAGTTAAAACCGATGGAGCCAAAGATTAAGTGACAAAACGTAGAAGGGCGAAAGATACGGACAGTCACTGGGGAGAAAACAGAGACTGAGGGAGTCAAAGACAGAAACGGTGTTGAGGAAACTGCTTTGAAACTGTAGTTTGGAAAGATACTCAGAATTTCAAGTCGCTAGAGTCAAGCTATCGTTTAGAAAAAGTATCTACATTACCATTTTATTGTTGGCTATCTACATTAAAGCTTGGTTTTATCTTTTAATTGATGTAACTATCAGATTCTATGACTCACCAACTAGCTTGGCCTTTATGAAAGACAAGATCTATCTATTGAAGACCTGATTGTACTTTCAATTTCAGCCCTTTTATTTAGTATTTTAATTAATGATTAATGCAAACTGGCTGATTATACCGGCTGACATTTTTTAAAGCAAATTTATTTATTGTTTATTGCTCTATAACAAGCAAGCTGGCCTTAAACAAAAATAAAATTAGAGGCAACCACGGCATTCAAACAAAGATGCTACACACGTTGCAAGAGCAGTTGTTTTTGATTTGAGCTAGATTGTATAATTTCAAGATTTAAATCAAAAACAGAATGGTCTGACTTTATTTTTATAAATCTGTGCTACATGAAACATCTGCATGAAACAAATAGCAGACGACCTGAATGAGACGCAAATTTACTCTCTGACAGCAGGTGGCACTTATGGAACAGCAGCAATATAGTGTTACTATATTTATATTTCTTTCTATATTTCATGCATCCTAAACGGTAAGCTTGCTATGCCCGCTACAGTATTTTCTCCTCTTGCGTCTATCTTCAGCGTCTATGACCTTTGTTAACGTCCTGTTTACAGACTCAAGCATGACGTCTTTTTTCTTTATCACTGTCCTAGTAACTCCTGAAAATATAGTAAAAATATAGTACAAAGACATAAATTGTCTATGTAATTTATTCCTGTGATAGCAAGGCTGAATTTTCAGCAGTCATTACTTAAATATTCAATATCATGTGATTCTTCAGAATTCATTCTAATATGCTGATTTGTTGCTCATGAAAAATGTCTTATTGTTGTCAAAGTTGAAAACAGTTGTGCTGCTTAAGGTCAGCATGAAATAAAAATTAAAGAATTTAGAAAGAAAATGTATATATTTTCTACATGTATGTTATATATACTCTACCTGTCAAAAGTTTTTGAACAGTAAGAAGTCTTTTCTGCTCACCAAGCCTGCATTTATTTGATCCAAAGTATGGCAAAAACAGTAAAATTTTGAAATATTTAAAATAACTGTTTTCTATTTGAATATGTTTTAAAATGTAATTTATTCCTGTGATTTCAAAACTGAATTTTAGCATCAATACTCCAGTCACATGATCTTTCAGAAATCATTCTAATAATCGTATTTGCTGCTCAAAAACGGGGAATTTTTTTTAGGTTTCTTTGATTAATGGAAAGTTCAGAAGAACCGCATTTATCTGAAATAAATAAATACATAAATATAAATACAATTATACTGACTCCAAGCTTTTGAATGGGGTAGTGTATATTGTTACAAAAGCTTTTTATTTCATCATAAAATGCTGAAATCAGCATATTAAAATGATTTCTGAAGGATCATGTGACACTGAAGACTGGAGTAATGATGCTAAAAATTTAGCTTTAATCACAGGAAAATTTTTTTTAAATATATTCAAATAGAAAGCAGTTATTTTAAACAGTAAAAAATATTTCACAGTATTACAGCTTTTGCTGTACTTTGGATCAAATAAATGCAGGCTTGGTGAGCAGAAGAAAACATTAAAAATCTTAGTGTTCAAAATCATCAAACACTTTACCGTCACTTTTGATCAATTTGATGCATTTTCTAAATAAAAATATTCTGACTTCTGAATGGTAATGTGTATTTTATTATTATTTTTTTACAGTTTTTGCATACTTTACCAGAATTACAGCTTGGAAATAATGCATTATAGTAACTAATAATAACAAAAATGTCATACATTTATAAGAGCTTCATGTAACAAAAAGAAGGAAGCTGAAATCAGTTCCTGGATCATAAAAGTGGCCAAAGTTAAAGAAACACCCAGATAAGTTGGTAGTGTTGCTTTTAGTTGTTTACTCACTTAGACAAAGATAAAGAAAAGTAAATAAAGGAGTGGGGGCTTAAAGAAATAAAGAGAGATAGTGAAAGGTGGAGAAAGAGTGCAAAAAGATTGAGTGGACTGCTGAGAAGAGAAATGTTGACTGAGTTTGTTTTGTCACTGAAAGCTTCCACCTGCCACTTCAGCAGTTCCCGCTCAACCGACCCACCAACCCCCTTAAGCAAATCCCCGCATTCACCCACACACACACACACACTGCGAAAACAGGCTTTACGTTTAACCATAACACAGGTGTGTCAGGGGGCCTGAGGCAGCACTGTCTGACTGACAGACACACTAAACCAGTTTGCCGCTGTGCTGTCATTATCCCCTGTATAACTAACACGGTACGGCCCACTGTCTGACTTTTCTAGGAGTTTATAGAGGCCTTTAGTATGTCTGCTTCAGGAGATCAGTGGCAAAAATGCACAAAAGGAGTGTCTTGTAGTAACTGACTGTAGCTTCCTTATTATTCCCGTGGTGCTGCTAGTATAAACTAGTTTTTTTTTTTTTTTGTATTAATTGTAAGTAATGCATGCTCATGCTCATGACAAAAAAAACCTACACAATCAAAGTTTGACATTCTTCTCTCTTCCTAAATGTAAGTTAATGGTTTTTCCCTCTTATTTTATCACCCACCATAAGTCTGATCACTTAGGCAAGTAGCAGCATATATTTCCACTAAATGTTATCACATAATATAAGGTTCAGTGAATGTGGTGCAAACAGAGTGATCACAACACTTCAGAATTCAACAGATCATATTACAGTCTGTCAAAGGAAATTCAGATTAAACAATCATAACCTTTGCAGAATGGAAATGTAACCATTTGGGAATGTTACTGTTTTAATAGCACTATCACAATTGAGGAATCTCCTGTGGCTTTGCAGTGTCTCCATGGAAACCCTTCCCTCAAAAGCTGAAGGGACTGTTCGGGTTAAAGGGCTTTGTTGATGTAAATACATTTTAACCCCCATTTTCCATTAAAAAAAAGGAGAAGACAAATCCGCCCATATGTAAAAGACTGAACTGTTTCTATGATGTTATACATATGAAAAATAGTCAAAGGATTAGTTCACTTCCAGAATAAAAATTTCCTGATCATTTACTCACCGCCATGTCATCACAGATGTTCATGTCTTTCTTTCTTCAGTTGAAAAGAAGGAATTTTCTCCATATAGGGGACTTCAATGGTGGCCAATGGGTTGAAGGTCTAAATTGCAGTTTCAGTGTATTTTCAAAGGGCTCTACATGATCCCAGCCGAGGAATAAGGGTCTTGTCTAGCGAAACGATCAGTCATTTTCTTAAAATAAATCAAAATTTGTACACTCTTTAACCACAAATGCTTTTCTTGCACTCGCTGTGCAATGCGCATTCGTGTCTTCACGCATTACATAATCACGTTGGAAAAGTCATGTGTGGTTAGTTCTTTATCTGTTTACTTCGGTTAAAAAAAATCTAATTTTCTCCTCCAATTTCATAATCACCTGACATTGTTGTTTTACCTTTTTTTGTAAAGGGCATTTGACTTTGTTTGGTTTGTACTTCCACGTATATCACATAATGCGTGAGGGTTGAGCTTGTGTAATATGAGCATTTGTGGTTAAAAAGTATATATATTTTTTTTTTTTTTTTTTTTTTTTTTTTTTTTTAGAAAATGACAGATCGTTTTGTAAAACCCTTTGAAGCTGCATTCAAACTGAAATTTTGACCTTCAACCACTGATCCCCATTGAAGTCCACTATGTGGAGAAAAATCCTGGAATGCGGGAAATTTTTATTCTGAAAGTATACTCCTTTAATATGTTCGAGAATCCAGATTTTAAGTATATATTAAAGGATTAGTTCACTTCCAGAACAAAAAATTTACAGATACTGTACTCACCCCCTTGTCATCCAAGATGTTCATATCTTTCTTTCTTTCTTAAAGATTTTTTTTTTTTTTTTTTTTTTTTTGAGGAAAACATTTCAGGATTTCTCTCCATGTAATGGACTTCTATTGTGGTCCCAAATTTAAACTTCCAAAATGCAGATTGAATGCAGCTTCAAAGGGCTTTTATTTCAATTTGTATAGTTTTTAACCTCAAATTCTTGTCTTGTCTAGTTCCGTTTGAATTCTGTTTTTTGTTCGGTCATGACAGCTAGTGTACATCTAAAAACTCCCATCTCACCCCCTCCAACTTCAAAATCGTTCTACATTGCTGCAAAAGTCATTGCCAGAAAAAAAACAGTTCACACAGAGCTAGACAAGACGAGCATTTGAGGTTAAAAAAGTATATAAAATGTGATTTTTTTTTTAATCGTTTCACTAAATAAGCCCTTATTCCCCGGCTGGGATCATTTAGAGCCCTTTGAAGCTGCATTTAAGCTGCATTTTGGAAGTTCAAATTTGGGGGCACCATAGAAGTCCATTACATGGAGAGAAATGTTTACCTCAAAAAACATAATTTCTTTACAACTGAAGAAAGAAAGACATAAACATCTTGGATGACAATGGGGTGAGTACATTATTTGTACATTTTTGTTTTAGAAGTGAACTAATCCTTTAATTCTATTTCTTTTTTTGTGTGTGATATTTATCAATTTATAAAGAATTTTTCATGGCTATGCAGACATTTTTATGTATTTTTGTTTTTTATTTTTTGCACACAAATAAATTAGGAATGTGAACTAGTTAACTAGCTTTTATGCTTTCCCTCATTTCAGGCTGTCAGTATCGGTTCTGTTCGCTCCAAGCCAAGTCAGAGTGAAAACCCCGTTACGCTGTAAGTCTAAATCAATGACCGTTATCTCCTGGCATGAATCGAATGGCAAATTCGATTCAAATGAGGAACAATTTAAGATCCAGATGTGGGCTCCCCGGTGAACGTCTTTGCATGTGAGCTTTGCCTCTATTTCTTCATTTACTGGTGGCAATAAACCTTTATGAGTGCAGTCAGGACTGCCGTGGCTTTAATGGCATGTGGCATCCTCTAAAATGGGCATCTGTTAATTTAGAAACGACGGAGGGGACTGCGCGGGTTGCTTTGGCCCGTAATAAGCGCACCTTTAAAAGCCTTCGTCGTATTGCCTGATCCATTATTTTCTTCACTATTTTAATTTTGCTCTTAATGATTTTCTAGAAGCCCTTTTCCAATTTTAGCATGCTGCGAGTCATAATGGATTCGAACAAGGTGCGTTTGGTGCGCGCTAATCATCCCGAGCCATTTTCGACGGGTCCGTCGCCAGGTGTGGTGTCAGAACGTGCTGACCTTCCACTAACGACCCGTTCGTGATGTAATTATAACACCAACTGTCCACGCCACCACTTGTTACTGTCATTCTGAGCCTTCGTGTCCCAGCCGGTTTCTGCTTGGGCTGTTCATTCCCACTCTGGATTGAGCAATTCTGATTTTGTGTGGAAAGTACTGGATCATTACACCTGTTTAGAACAAGCGTGCGATGTGGGCTGGTTGACCTGGTAGTCTATTTCTCCAGGTCTTTCTTTCAGAAGTAACGTTATCGCAATGAGGGATGGTGGGTATTTTCTTTTCTTTTCTTTGCTTTGCACAAAGATCCAGCATTGGGCAGGTGACTTCAATGGAGAATTACATCTTGATAGCCCCTCTAGGTGGTCGGTTTTGTAGTAGCAAACATCAACAGGTATGCACACACCTTACATTATCAACTGAGGACAAACCCCTAGGGATAAACGCACAGATATAGTGGTGTTTGGGGGTGACTTTGGCATTAAGCTCCAATGGAGAAAACGACTGTGGGCTTTTCAAGGATACAAGACGCAGTCAGTTAATTTTGGCTCTTTTAATTGATGATCTGGATTCTTGAGTAAACACTGCTTTGATTTACAGCTGTTTTTGAAAAATGTCTGATGACAGTGGAGCCAGAGGGTTGTAAACTGTTCTGGAGTTCTGAAGTAACGCTAACCCGGCGCGCTCCCCCCCTCCGACAATCAGTCAGCAACAGCGGGCATGCCGAAGGAGGCTGGCAGCAAAGCCCCGAGCAGCCGTCTTGTGCATTCAAAAGCTCATACGATAGCCCCCCATACCTCCCCCTTGAGTTTCAGCCAAAACCATGCTGGCGAGAATCAAAACTTTCAGTTATTGACTTTTGCCATGGTTTGTTGAATATGTACATATACACCCACCTCACACAAATTTCCATGGAAGTCGTACGTTTTCATAAAATAAGCAGACTGAACCCTGCACCTATGCAAATAGGCATGTAAAAAGCACTAACTTAGCTGATCTATGCACGAGTTAGATATCAGAAGAAAATGACTATTGCAAACGGCTTCGTGAATTCTTTCACAATGCCGTTTTGGCCTGCAGCATAATGTGAGAGATGATATGCACAGGAGGCCGCGAAAGGTCTCTACGTGATCCGTTTATGTGGGGCGCGCTGTGCTCATAACGATTGATTTGCAGTATGTTTGGGGTTTCTAAATCTGCAACATGGTGTGTTTTATAACCCAGGGAACGAGCTGTGAGACTGCTCTGAACCGAGGCACTTACTGTATTACGAAAAATTGATGAAACTCCGAATTTCATATGGAAATGTGCCAACTTGGCTGATTGATTTCTTTATAGATCCATTAGAAGTGATGATTTATGAGCATCTTGGAAGATCTCACAAATTAAAAAAAAAATGTAGCCACGGACAACTGATAAATTGATATTCAAAGTAATAAAACAACAACAAATAATGTTTATTTAATATTGGCGACCTGATGGAATCAAATAACAAGTGTCAAGGTTGTCCCGCGGGACAGCCGCGTACTATTCCGGGTAAAGTGAATTGAAATTAGCGCACGGCGCTGGGCTCTCGCTCAAGGCGACTATTCTCCTTCAGCAGTGCCATAGATGACAAACAGAAGGAAGTAGTATCAGGAGCAGACGCTCGTCAATGCAAAGACACCCTGACACTGCCTCCAATCAAAGCGTAGGGAAAAAAGTAGCATGGACGGATTTGCCCCGTTTTCCACAAATCCCGCGGCAGCGTGGCGTAATTGAAAACAGGGGTGAATAATCAGTGAAACAACTCTGTTGAAAAGCTAATTGATCTCATATGCAAACAGAATTAAGTTAAAAGCTGTTGGGCTGTGTCTGGTGCTCTGTTACCGTCAATTCTGAGCCTTCGCTTTCTCACTTTTCCAGAGAGAGAGGGGAAAGGAAACGTTCAAGGTTCTGGACGAGGGACACGGAAAAGGCTGGATGGATACAAAGGGAGAGAGAGAGGTAAAGCCACCCCAAATGATACATTTATTCAATTCAAGATTTCACAAAGCTTGAAGAAAGGGGGTGTCTCATAATAGAATCACTTCATCAGGAACTCAAGTGCTTGAACGCAGGATCCATCTGTTCGGTGTATCATCTGATTCCCCCTCCTAACACCCTCCTTCTTCTCCTTTTCCTCCCTCACCTCCCATTTGCACCACGTAGGCCTGATTTATCAAGAATTGGCTCTCAGGTATGTGCGTGTATGTGTGTGTGTTTTTCTTAACAGAGCTGAGAGAACGTATAACTGTGTTTCATTACCGCTGTAAGAGACGTTAAGATAATCATTCAAATCGCTCAGAGTCGAACCCCACCCGGCTGCTAATTCAATCTGCCCACAGCAAAACATGCCAAACAACATCCATTATGGTCACACAGTTAATTGGCAGAGGGTGGGGGCTCAGGCTTGAGTCAGGGGGGAAGCGTTGCAGCGGACAAAAGCAATCTTGTCTTTTCACCGGTTTGAGATGGTGGAACACAGCAATGCTTCTGCGATGCTTTGTATTGTCATTGGACAATAGACAAAGAAATGCAGGACAATAATATAAACAGCTGGTGGGATGATGTTAGAAATATGTTTCAACTGTTCATTACGCTGTTTTTCTACTTACAGCAATAGATCAAATATAAATGATTGACCGTTTCAAATATCTGTGAAGAAGTCACATTTTTAGAATGAAATGTAGTTAATCTTTACTAAATATTATTATTGTGCTTCTAAAATGTTGCTACATTTGCAGCTTTTAAACATTCTAAAAAATGCTGGATTTAAAATACAACCCAGCGCTGGTTGAAATATGGACAAACCCAGCAACTGGGTTGTTTTGACCCAGCGATTGGGTTAAATGTTTAACCCTGCCTTCTGGATAGATTTATTTAATTCAACTATTGCTTAAAAATGACTATATTTCTTGCTTAAAATTAACCCAAAATAGGTTGAAAATGAATATTTAATAATATGTGCAATAAATAAACATTTATTAATAAGTTGAATAAATAATAATTACTTAATAACACATTTTAAATGGTTTAATAATAAATGTTCACCTTTTTATTATTGATGATGCCTCTAGTAATTATATGTCTGATTTTTAATTTACAACCTATTTTGGGTTCATTTTCAGCCAGCTATATAGTAATTTTTAAACAACAGTTGAGTTAAATAAATAAAAAAAATAAATAAACATTTAACCCAACCACTGGGTTTGTCCATATTTTACCCAGTGTTCGATTGCATTTAAATTTTAAATTTGCATTTTAAATAATTTATTGTTGTTTCTGAGCCATAGAAATACTATTTTGGTTTATGATCTAATTAGTTACATATTTTAAATATTGTCTTCAAATAGCTATAGTTTTTAGTTAGTAGCTCTCACATTTGTGAAAGAAGTACTTCTAAAATTTGGTAACACTTTACAGTAAGGTTCCATTAGTTAATGTTAGTTCCTATATTAACTAACATGAATAAACAATACATTTATTACAGTATTTATTCATCTTTGTTAATGTTAGTTAATGAAAATACAGTCATTTATTGTTAGTTCATGTTAATTTAACTTAGTTAGCAAGCACAGCATTTGACTTTAATAATGCATTAGTAAATGTTTAAATGAACAATAATCAAGATTAATAAATGCTGTGCAAATATTGTTCTTTCTTAGTTCATGTTAACTAAAGTAGTTAACTAATGTTAACTAATGAACCTTATAGTAAAGTGAAGTATAGTATAGTAAATTTACTCATTATCCACCTATGTTTTTCCCATCTAAACATATTATTTCTAATGTAATCACACCCACAAGTGGCTCCGCTTTTCAAATTTTAAACATGCTCGTGAGACGCACGGACATATAGGTAAACACCAACATCACCTCCGTAAACAAACATACATATTCAGATATATTCAGATATACCAATTATCTGAATGTTTAAAAAAAGTATATGCAATTGTTCCCAATATTCATGGTAGCAAACTGTTACATTTTATAAGCTTCATGTCTTTTTTTTTGGTCCCCCAACCTATTTTTATAGGCCTATTTGAACATTAATTCAACTCACCTGTTATGCTTGTTTATTTGGTTAAAAATGAATCGTAATTGAATGTATCGAAATCGTTCTCCTCAAAGTTTATGTTCAGAATGGTAAGTAAACCAAAACATAAGTAAGTAAATCTTTTTAGTGTTATTTATTTAATCTGTGCATGTGTGTGTGTGTGTTACACGCTCTGACCCTCAAGCACGCAGCACATGCTGCAGGTTTCCATCTCTATTTGATCCTGGGCACTGGGCCAGCTCTCTCCTAGGTCCACAGCTAAAAACAAACAAACCTCAGTGTGCCATACACAGCTACAAGCAGCCGCCACCGCAACCTGTTCGCCTTCCCCACCAGGTAGTCTAGTGTCCTCCAGCCCTGTCAGAATGTCCTGCTTTTAATGGCCATCCAACACTCTAATTCAATCAGTCTTCCGACTCCTAATTTCTGCTCTTTTTCTCTTTCTCGCTTCCCCACCCTCTCGTGCGTCGGAAGTGACAAAGGCCTTTGAACGAGGTTCTTAAATGTGAAACACTCCGTCATACAAAGCCAGCGACGACGAGGAGGTGTAATGCAGGGACGGCCGTAACGAGCGGACCGAGGGTGACAATTAAGACCAAACAAAAATAAAAATAGCGTCACTGCTGCCATGGTATTAAAAACGGTGACATTTACAGACCTGTATTTAATTACCAGCTCACGCTGTTCGCCAGGTACCCCATTACACCATGTGATAAATCTTTTATAGCTGGAAGTGTATGTGTGGTGTGCTGTGCTACACTGATGAATGTATATAGCCATTGATCAGCAAAATAAATACATGTATAGGAAGAAAGAAAGACAAATATTTGGGCAAGGAGCAGGGAGCCTCTTGAAAGGCGCATGAATGCTGAGTGTGTGTAAGAGCGTTTGTTTTCGCACGGCGGTGTTGCCTATTGAGGGACTGTAGCTGGCGGCCATTCGCTGTCAGTAGACTTTCTGTAGATGCTGCTTTTCAGCACTGTAGTTCTGTTTTCAATGGAAGCGGAGTGGATCTCGCCTCCGCTGTTTTTTGTGCGAGGGCCAAAAGCATGGAGAACATTTTAAGCGTGTTCATAGGCTATCATCACCCATATGCTTGTGGTCTTGAATGGCACGAGCATGTCAGCTGTGGCAAGTGCTGGAATTCGTTCAAGCTTCTCCACATTCGTGTATCTTGCTCAGGACAACAGATGAAAAAAGACTGCATGCAATTCTCTCTCATTCCTGTCATTTTGCTAAATGGAAGTTTGAAATTCTTAGTTTAGTTAATAAAATATCGCACATCTGATTTCCACACAGAGCACCTGAGATGCACGTCAAATGAGCAGATGGTTTTATAAAGTTGTGAGATATTAAAGGAGAAGTCCACTTCCAAAACAAAGATTTATATGTAATGTACTCACCCGTTTGTCATCCAAGATGTTCATGTCTTTCTTTCTTCAGTCGTAAAGAAATTATGTTTTAATACTTTGTTTTAATTTTAATACTTTTTAATCTCAAACGCTCGTCTTGCCTTTCTCTGCCTGACTTCTGTTTTCTGACTCAAGACTGTTAGGGTATGTCGAAAAACTCCAATCGTATTTTCGCCCTGAACTTCAAAAATCATTTCAAAATCATCCTACATCGCTGCAGAAGTACCGACAAAGTGTATATGCAAAGATGATCAAACACCCTTAACAAAAAAGGTAAAACAGTGATATAGGATGATTTCGAAGTTGAGGGAGAACATGAGATGGGAGTTTTTCGACATATCCTAACTGTCATGAACCGGAACAAAAACAGTCCAGGCAGAGTAAGGCAAGACGAGCGTTTGGCATTAAAAAGTATATAAATTGTATTATTTTTATTAGAATAACCGATCGTTACGCTACATAAGACCCTTTTTCCTCGGCTGGGATCGTTTACAACCTCATTTGGGATCGTTTGAAGCTGCATTTAAACTGCATTTTGGAAGTTCAAAATTGGGGCACCATAGCAGTCCATTATATGGAGAAAAATGCTGAAATGTTTTCCTCAAAAAACATAATTTCTTTACAACTGAAGAAAGAAAGACATGAACATCTTGGATGACAAGGGGGTGAGTACATTATATGTGAATCTTTGTTTTGGAAGTAGACTTCTCCTTTAAGTAATTACTTCAGAAAATCCCATATGTTGAAAATAAATGTGCTTTTTATCTTCCATTATATATATAGATATACAGATAACATCATGTACTCTCAATATGGGAGCTGTCTCAGTGTATAAATACAAAGAGATAATTGTGAGAGTTTAAAATTAGATATAAAGTCACAATTACAAGAAATAGAGCTACAATTACCTTTTTTTCCCCCTGATATAATTACAAGCTTCTTTAACCTAATTCTTTTCAGTGATGTGAAAAACTCATGCATGCATACGAAAAAAAACGACTGTTCATTTCTGTGCATTATTTCTTCTTTTATCACCCTTTTTCCTCATTATTATCTGTTGAATTCTTAGGCAGCGTCCCTCCTGCTGTACCCACCTGCCCCCCTGCATATGCCGGGGAAATGAGAATAGATTGGCCCATCCGTGGATGGTGCCAGGTGGCATTTAGACCCCCGAGAAGATACGAGTGCAGTCTATCTACCTCACAGTGACAGACGTTGGGCCTGGAGAGAGAGGAAAAGAAAAAAGGAAGCAAGTCGGAAAGGATGAAAACGGAGGAGGGGGAAAGCAGAAAAACCCTGGTAGGTCCAGGCAAATGCGTTGTCCTGCTGAAGGCACGCTTGTTTTCTTGTCATTATCTCAAGCTGCTGTTGCACAGCGAGCCAGATGTACATGTGGGAGTACGCGAACGGGCTTGTGACAATAGGAATGTGCTTTTTTGCATTGCCATGTAATCTTAGCCTTTTCCTTGTTTTGAAACTGTACTTGAGCTGTACCAATTGGATTTAAAATCCTGTTATATGGATTAGTGAACACTTAAACATTCCGGAATATAAAAATAGGGAGAACAGATGTGATTTTGCAACACACATGCTTAAAGGAAGATTTCAGATTTAATACAAGTTAAGTTCAATCAGCAGCATTTGCCATATAATGTTCATTACCACAAAAATAGTTTTGACTTGTATATTTTTCAGGTTATATTAAGAATATTTCAGGTTAAGTTCAGGTGACAGCATACACGGTATAATGAATTTTACAAAAAATAGTTTTGTCTTTTTTTTATAGCAAAAAACAAGCCTGCATTAAGACACTAACAACTGGACCTAAAAGGCACCAGTAAATTAGATGATTTAAAAACAGGAATGTGAAGTATTGCAATTTTATAAAAGCACTTACATTAATTCTCTTTTATTTGAATTGCAAAACTATTTAGATCAAAATTTTTTACAGTGACTTTGTGGCTTTACCTTGTCAACTTAGAAAGAAAAGATTAGTAAGGAATTTTTCATACTAAAATAGCATTAGCATGCATATTGTTTGGGTCTTCTGGGTATACTTTTGTCAGAGCGATTATTTTAATGTTATGTATAGACATGTTAAAGAAAAGGAAATTCATTTTTGCAGTAATCAACATCACACCACAACGGCTGTCGCTCGTCACTTGTACCGTACCCGTAATATTCCTTGAATTTAAAAAAAAAAGGCAGCATTGGAAGTCCTGCAACATTCTGAGCAAGTCAGCTCTTGCAATGTGTGTTGCAAACGAATATTAATCATGCGGGGAGGATGGTGAAAGAGTGTCATGTCATTGTTTCCATTGTTGGGAAATACCTGTTTTTCGTGTTCTGCAATCCGTTTTCCTCATTCAGAGCAAAAGCCATGACTTCCTGCCATCTGGGTAAGCAGTTTTTATTGTTTGAGCATGAAAACAAGAACTCTAATTATAGCGCTGGGATTATGCTACAGTATGCCAATGACCATGATACCCCTGGCACAGGAGTGGAAGTGTTTCTACAGGCCCTGAATGACCCTTTAGTGGCTAATGTTATATGATGGGGCTTTTTCAGGGTGATTAATGAAAAGGATGGGGAGGACAAGAGATGGAGAGATAGAAAGAGAGGCAATGGGGGAAGGGTGATCGTGACAAATCGTTTGGGGGTTCTTCAAAACAACACTGGGAGATAGATGGCGGCAGTGTGTGTCTTTCATTATCAGTGACCCCCTGTTCAATCAACGCCAGGGAAAGACGGCCACAGTCCAGAGAACAGGGCTACAGGACAAAGTATCATCCCATCATCACTCAAGTCCCCCTCTCTTAACACGTACGCACACACATCTTTCTCAAACGCTCGCCTCTACCCCTCAAACGACCCCACACGCATTGATGAGATGTGAGGGTTCTGACCCCAGACTGGATATGCCCTCTTACCCCTCAGGACCCAAAGAAAGGGCGCCATCCATGCAGGTGCCATGGTAACACCGTCACGGCAGGTCGAGTCTCATGAGCGATGGTTTCGGTGATGTCATCGACCCGGTAGGAGGAGCATCCCACCAGTTTTCCCATAGTCACCAGCTGCCTGTTTCCATCAGCATTCAACATAAGCTCTCCTCTAAATGAGAAACCTCTATATTTCACTGTACTGTGCTTTAAGAGCGCACTGTAAAAAAAAAAAAAAAAAAAAGTCATTTTAAATTGACTGCACAAATCATTTCAGCTTAAATTATATTAAACAGACTTAAAAATCAAGCTAAATCTTGCACAACTTGAATGAAGTTGAAATTGGTTAAATTAATTCAATGAGTTAAAGTAAGGGAAAACCATATGTTGCCATGACTAATTGATCATAGAATTTTTACAGTGTGTTCTTTGTGGTTTAAAACAGTGGTTTTCAAAATGAGGTCCTCCAGGGGTTATATGTATATTCATTTAAGAGAAAATAATAGTAATAACAATAAGTGTATTTTAGTTTATTATTATTTTCTGTTTTCTGAAGACTTTCTCATTTCATCACAATTATTTGTTACCCTGGATCACAAAACCAGTCATAATGGTCGATTTTTTTTTCTGAAAAAATATTATTAGGATAGGACAACATTTGACCCGAGATACAACTATTTGAAAATCTGGAACCTGAGGGTGCAAAAAAAATCAAAATATTGAGAAAATCGCCTTTAAAGTTGTCCAAATGAAGTTCTTAGCAATACATATTACTAATCAAAAATTAAGTTTTAATATATTTACCGTAGGAAATGATGGAACATGATATTTACTTAATATCCTAATGATTTTTGGCATAAAAGACAAATCAATCATTTTAACCCATACAATGTATTGTTGGCTGTTGCTACAAATATACCCGTGCTACTTACGACTGGTTTTGTGGTCAGAATCACATTTTATTCTACTGACAGCCCTAGTTTTTAATAGAAAGAATTTTTTTAAGGTTACGTTACTCTTATAGAGGGTTGAAAAATTACACTGTCAGCTTAATACAAGATAAATACTCTCCAGATAATATGTTAATATGAATACAGTGTTTGCTTTGGCTTCAGAACAGAGACAACATAAAAGCCAACTACTTAATAAGTATCGTTACATCATGCTTAACATTTATCTCAGAGTCAAGACAAATAGGTCTATAATTACTCTTTGAGTGTGTGTGTATATATACATATGTATGTGTATATATATGCCCTGACACCAAAAACTTAGAAAACCCCTGTTTTACACCAAGATGAGGAGGAACGACTGAATAAGAAAGGCAATGTTGATGAAGAAGGAAGCCTTAGTCGGGCCCACTGAAGCTGGTAGGATAGTTGATTTCACCAATTTTTGTAGTGAACTTTTCACCTGGATAAATATAAATTAATATTAAGAGAGCTTATATTAGCAATGTACGATAATTGGAGCAAGGGCCAAATAGTGGAAATGGTTTGAGGCGGAAAACACACACAAACAGGCACAGGAGGAGGAGAACATTTGTGGGCTAGCGCAGACTAGATAGGGTGATAGATTAAGCACTGTGCCACCCTCTGAAGCAGGTATCATCATTCAGAGTGGCAGCCATTCGGTGAGCACTATAGGACTACCTGCTGAGGATCCTGCAGTAATACAGCTGCTCCACATAATCATAGTCTACACTACAATGCTAAAACAGGCAAAGAAAAGAATAAAATATATCAGGAATAGCAGAGTTTGCCAGACAAAATGGAACGTCCTAAGAATTACGTACTACGTTTAACAAACACCAAAACGGTACAGATTTGGCGTAACGCAAATGCATAAGGAAAAAATGTATGAGAGGAGAAAGATGGAGCTCTCTTCCTCTCAATCTCGTAGCGAAGCTGTGAAACAGATGCTAGCAGAAGCATTAACAAAAGAGCGGAGCTTCTGACCGCGAGCCCCCCGCGCTTGGCAAGTCCTAGAGGTAATAATGGTTAGCAACCTGAAAAATGTTCTTATCTGAAAAAAGCCCCAGACAGTAATAAATGAAATAATTGTACTAAACACATTAATCCATGTCGGCGGCCCCAGGGGGAGGGTCTGTGAGTGTTAGAGGTAGTGAATGGCACTAACCTGCCAACAAAAAGAGTCTCTCTCTCTCTCGTTCGCTCTCCCTCTCCTTCTCGACCCTCTGCAAACAGTGTATTTTTTTGCCCTGCCTTTCGGGAGGCAGGGGTCGTTATTAATCTTGCTGGCTTGCTTAGCTTCAGGCATCACAGCAGGGCAGCATCTGGGAGCGTGTGTGCGCGAGTGTGTGTGTGATGAGAGTGTCTGAGCCAGGATATGGATAATGCATGGGCAAAGACTGTGTATGTGTTTATGTGCGTGTGTGCACTAGTCTGACTCAGAATGAGGCAGACCAAGCATCTTAAGTCATGTGTATCTCTTAACGGATGTAAATTACACCGGTGTGCATGCATTCTCATCAGCGTTATGCTGTGCAAGTCACAGGATCGTGCATGTGAGTGAAAAAGAATACAGTTTAGGACATTTGACTATGATGAATCGTAAAACCGTCCCTTATTGCATGCATACTTGCTTAGGACAGTGGGGGTGTAGATTCAAATGAATGCATTGTGACAGAGATATAATCAAGTGTTCTGCGTCTGCAGCAAGGTCCATTTCCACTGGGCGGACCGTGATGTAAACCCAGTGGACACTGGTAGGAAAAGAACATGATCTCCACGGCAACCATCACAGGAAACATCGCCGTGCACTGTGGACCTTAGGCCGTGCATCCAACCAGCAATGTAAGTGTATTATTGTGGATACTATGGACAGGCATGTAAGGGGAAAACTAAGGCCTTGTTAAAAATGTAACAATAGTAAATACAGGTGTAAACAAGTTATCCACTTTAACCACATGAAAATACACGTATGCACATGGAATTTTTAGTGTAAATTTGTTCTGTGTGTTAGTTAAAGACCATCCTAATGCCACAGTTTGCCAGCTGCTTTTAAAGCATCCAATTGAAAAACAAAAATGGAAAAGGTCATTCAAATATATCCATGTATGTTGAAATTTTTTAACTGTACATTAATAGTAGATTTGTTTTTGACGGCTACTCAAATGTGAAATTACATTTTTTTTGTTTGTTGCTTTTCTTCTTCAAAAAAAAAGAAATTATCATAAGAACTTCGTACTTACAGTGTCATGCACCAGCCGAGCAACTGCCATTGAGATGCATGGGAATATTAGTTGATGGCTTTTTAAGGTATTGTATGGCCTAAATTAGATGCATTTACACTTGCCTGATTTTTCTCAAATGCATCTTATAGGGCATTTACACTGGTTGTCAAATCGGTAAAAACGCATTAAGTAACGATGTGTAAGTACCCCCTAACACTTATGCACTTTTCTGCTTCTGATCAAGCTACTTTATATGGCTAATGTGTAATTGCAGGCGCACGTCTGTTTGATGCATTCTATAACGTCCCATCTAATTTGTATGTTGCCAACAAAATATAACCTGTAACTGGCCGAGAATGAACGGGAGAAACACAGAGAGAGAGAATCTGACTCCAGTAATTCCTTGCAGCACAAGCAGGATGAAATGCAACACCCCGGGCTACACGTATGGTGTTTCCAGACAGGCAAAAGCGGAAAATATAGAGTTAAATATCATATCTAATAATCATGTTTTAAAGGAAATCATATTAAGGTTGTTAAGAGGTGCGGCACCAAATGTCAGAACCGTGTTAGTTTCACGGGCTCTCTGATAGATGCGAAGCGACGAGCCGAAGGCGCTAGCGCTGACTCCCAACTCGCGCAGGGGTATTTCCGCAGACGGAGAACTAGAGAGGGAGAAAAGTGTGAGGCCAATCACGTGGCGGGGGAGGGGCTTCGCGAAGTGGTCTCAGCCAATGGCAGCTCCGCAACGGTAGCGTGGCCCACGTGGGCCGGGAATCTTGTACTTATCAACGAACATGCATTGAATCCGCTCTAGCCAATCATCTGGTTCCGAAGTGTTAATCTCAATACGGATTGGCTGGCAGTTTCATACAGTTCTTTATTCATCTCCGTTGTTAACTCATTCCTGCCACACGTTTTTTTTTTTTTTTGCTGTGACTGCCTCATGAAGCATTTCTCATCCAAGTCCCTTTTTGGGAAGCATTTTCTTGTCAGCAAAATAAATGGCCCGAAGTTTAGGTGCAAATTGTATATAAAACATCCATCCTCTTTTTATAATCTGCATCCATTAGGCCATAAACCATTAGCTTGATTACATTAGGATGAAATTTACATGGGCCCTGTTGATACGGATGTGTCAATTAGCCCACGCAGAAAATGAAATGTTCTTAAATAAACTGTCTGATTGAATAGACGGATGTGAGATCTAAAAATACCTCACTACTGAGGGGGAAGCATAGGTCTATTCTAGGTTGTAATAATAAGGCAACAGACCAAATTGTTGAGGGCAATATTTAGCGCCAAGCCTCCCTAGCGCTTTGACTATAAATTCAACAGAGTCGTGGGAAAATGACCGCTGATTATAAAAGCGTCCGAATTCATGTAGTAGCCTACGCTGATGACTTTTAAAGGTGCGTTCAGTCAGTTTGAGTTTACTTTTAGCATGGCAACCAAAAATTAAACAACATTTAACTTAATGGAGCACTTTAGGATTTTATACTGACACCTATTGGCCTGGATGCATGAAGTCATGACACTTCATCTTCTTTACTTTTGTTGTGCACTAGATTAATTCTTTATCTAAACACACAATACTATTAGTTGTAGTAGGCGTAATCTGCTCAACTGCATGACACAATATGGCGGCGCCCGTGAGGAAGCTAGATGACTGACATGACTAAAGTCTTCTCATATGGGTGTACATCATTTTAATGGTTTTTCTTTATATGTAAAACTTAGTCAAGTGCTGTTAAGATGTATAAACCACTTGACTCTGGTTTCGCGCCTCTCTTTGACTGGAAGGTCCCATTTGCAGAGGGGGGCTATAAAACAAAGATTAAAAATAGTCAAGTGAGTATAATCCCATCATGCTCACAGTCACAGAGGCACCAAGTCTGACAAACCGAGCATTAATCTCTTATTTTCTTAAGAAGCGACTCTGGGGCCCTGCAAGTCAACGTGCAAAGCAATAGTGACACCTAGAGATCAGCTGAAGGACTGCGTTTGATGGAAGGTGCTCTTTCCCGTTTACCCCTTATGAATTATGCAGCAGACATACAATTTAGCTGCTCCCGTGGTGGACGGGGAGGTCACCCACAGTCGCATGGCTACCTCAGCTGTGCGCTAAAGTTCTGGTGGCATCTTCAGCCATCAACCCTTTGCTGATCTGGTCTGGATTCCTCCATCTTTGTTTAGATGCCTAATGCTGAAATAGAATATGTTAAATTTACATGCATTCATTTAGCACGCATTTTATCCAAAGTGGATTATAAAACAAATGCAAGTAGATACAACACAAAATTAAAAATCACTCTACACTAGTGTAGATAATCAGAAACATAAATAGTACAAGCAAGCATTTAATTCAAGGGAGGAATTAATTCCTACCTCATTTCAATTGAGTGCTAGTGTAGATAAAAGAAGGAACAAAATACCTCAGCCACATTTTAACTGAAACCTGGTATTGTTGTTCTGATGACAGGATAAAACAAGGTTACAGAACCAAAGGACGCAGAATTCAGAGTTGAGCAGATGAGGGTGGGAAAAAATTGAGCATGGGGTAAGGAAAGGGTGAGATGGAGGAGAGAAGAAGGGGAAGAGAAGATCACAGGTTGAGGGGAGTGCGGGAGACGGGATAAAAATGAAAGGGATGATGAAGAGCCCGGGTAGAGTGAGAGACAGAGGAAAAAGGAGAGCAAGAAAGAAGGGTTTTACGTATATTGGTGGTACTGAGGATGGCAGGGTTGCTCCCGACAGAGCAGGGGAATAGCAGCATTGCGGTTAATAGGGTAGAAAAAGCTGGGGGGCTGTTAACTCTGAAATGTTCATTTTTAAACTCAAGCTTTTTTCTCCCACCCCCTCCCCTCCTTTCTCTCTCTCCCTCTCTCTCTCCCTGACAATCGTGCTCCCTCCCCAGGCTGCGTAGTAATGATAGCTATTTGACTGCCATCAGAGGAGCTGGGTAATGGTCTCTAAAGAACCATTTCAGACTCAACCTGGCAGCGCTGGCCTCCCAAAAACATCTGCTTGCCTATCAAGAGGTACCACCGCACCAGACACACTACACACACGTAAGCACACTCATGCACACACTCATGCGTGGACACGCACAATACTGTGCTGCATGGAGTCATGCCTGACTTAGGTAATGGACCACGGGAATACACTTGTGAGCTGAATACCAACAAAAATAAAAGAGGTGGTAATAGTGTTGTCGTGGTTAGAGTAGATGTTTTGAATGGGGACCGGGGGCTGAAATAACACTGTCAGACAAATCTTGTAGTAATTAAATGTAAAGATGACACTGAGGGGCTCAAACAATTACTTCAGGGTATTAGTAACCAGACAGTTTATGTGATGTGTAGTTTATCTTCCTGTTCATATTGTTTGGATGGTTCTCTATTGCAGTGTGACTTCCTAACATGCAAACTAGACTGCATTTTGTCCCTGTTTAATATTTTGCGGTTAAGGTTATAGGCTTCCTAATGGACCCCGGAGGGGAAAAAAACAATATTTCCAGGTCAGATCAGGTGTACTGTACAACAGTGGTTCTCAACTCCAGTCCTCAGGGCCCACTGCTCTGCACATTTTGTATGTTTCTGAATCTGACACACTCAGTTCAGTTCATGGATCTTTCTCCTAACGAGCTGATGATCTGAATCAGGTGCGTTAAATGAGGGAGACATACAAAACGTGCAGAGCAATGAGCGTTGAGAACCACTGCTGTACAAAACCTTATAATGCTAAACTTTGCTCACATCACTGGTAATTTCTCCTCCTCTGCCTCCCTCTGGTGGCACACTCTAGTACTTTCCCTTCATTCAGAAAGTTTTCTGTGGTAAGTACTGTGAAACATGCTTTCCATATTAGGCATAATATCAACTGTTTATTTTTATTTTTCTTCCACAGAAATCAAAGTTCTGGAGACCTCCTATCTCTTCCACCATAATTCATACATTCATTCAGACGTGTGGAAAAAGATATGGTCAGTGATGTAATGGGAGCTTCTGCGTCACTGTATTTGCAGTCAGGAGAATTAACCTGGCTCACAGGTCATGATAGCTTTTCTCTTTGAAAGTGCAAAGCTCCAAACTGTCAATCAGGCTGTTTAGGGGATTGCTTGCTATTGACAAGCTCTCAGCCCATTGAAGAAAGCCTAAGTGAAGGGTGATTCCATTAAGACGACAGGGTTAAAGATGCTTCCCACCATTACTCATTACTTTTTCTATGTGTGTGTGTAATAATTCAGCTTTTATTTTGAACCTAATGGGACATTATTTTTGACTGTTTTGAGACTTCTCAAAGGCATCATACACTGATTTACAAGCACTCCACTGACAGCACGTCAGTTGTACTGCGGTACTGTGTTCTGCTTGACTGGATTTTGCAGTTAAATCCTTAGCTACTTACTGTAACACTGCAAACATAATGAAGGCAATTTTCATCTACTTTGTTTTATTATGTCAAGTGTAAATATAAATTTAAGGGTCATAGTGCATGCCTAAGGTTAACATCTCTGCTTAGAGGATCTTGAACAAATGTAAACAAAGGATAGATTTGCCAAAGCCAATAACGGTTAATGAACGTCTTATTGTTCCTGTGTTTAGAAAAGTGTGTGTGTGTGTGTGTGTGTGTGCGGTTCAGGCTTACCCGTCCCACACACGGTCAGTCCCCGACAGATGGAAGGTTCTGTGTCCAAGACGCGCCCAAGGAGAGGAGGAGGGGTTTGGGGCTGCTGTGGATTAGATTGGTCTAATAAAAGAGTTGGATCATTGAAAGGCAGATTAGGGGCCTGTTGAGGAGACTGTTTTTCGAACAAACATGCTTGGGATTTGAATTGGATTGACAATATGTGTAGAATTACGCAAACATGAGGCAACACAGCCAGCGAAATGCTAAGCAAACAACTTATGCGACTGGAAATGAGCTTGAGAGATGTGTTCAGTCACAGTAAATTGGTCTTCAATGGCTACATGTCAGGCATCTTTGAATAAGCATCTGTTAGTTACCTCCAAGTACACTCACACACCCATGCGCACATTGCCGTAATAAAGATGACCCACCGAGCTCGGAATCAGAGAAGTCATGTAACTGTATCCTGAGTGTACACTGGAAAGCCGATCCCCCTCTCAGGCCACTACCACGGGTGCTGGGGGAGGGCTCTGGTTACCCAGCTTTGTGTCAAAGCGCCATCAGCAAAGAGTTTGAGACTGGGGAGGAGGACAAAAGCGGGAGCACTATAGAACGGGTGGATTACTGGGCCTCCATAAAGGGTCTCTAGTGTAAGAATACGTCCAATATAGCGAGACAGGAGAAAGGACGTAGAAAAAGAAAGATAAGGGGATAGGACAACAGGTGAAAGGGAGGTGTTGAAGTACACCTGAAAAGCTGCACTGTACTTCAGGTGGCGTTTGTTGACATGGCACAAGCTGGCCTGGCAAATAGTGGGCACCTTGCACACTGAAATGCTGCTATTTCTCAAGGTCTCGGAGGACGATTTGTCTGTTTAAGGGACGTTCTAAGGATGTAACTCAAGTAAAATGACTTAGAAGAGGACAAGGAGGTGAAATGTCAAACTGAAGGATTGAGACGAGTAAAGAAGAAGTAAAACAGTGCGACTTGGTCTTGAGCATCTCTTTAAGAGATCAGCAGTCCCACAATCCCAAAGGCAGCCACTGGAGAGGACAGAAAATCGCAGGTAAATTGAGAAGGAAGGGGAATGAGACAGAGGAAGCGAGTGAAAGGGGCACAGAGGAAAAGGAACCGTTGGGATCAGGGTGACGTCAGTGCCTCTCTGGATTGAGGTGTTGAGTCCTCCTGATTATAATCTGATCTGATTAGGAAACACAGGGAAAAAAAATCTCCAGAGCCTCTGCAAGCTCTCCGGGGAGCCAGACGCCGTTTCTACCGAGCGGAGAGGCCAAGGACCAAGAACAAAACCAAAAGAGGAACTACTAAAGAAAGTTAAGGCCTGTATCTGAAAAGAGTCCGCTACACCAAGACGACTTTACTCTTCTCCAAAAGGAAGCAAATCAATCAGGACAAGTAGGTGAGCTAACATTGAAAGATTTTCAATACTCTTTGGCTTCCATCTGGGTTGTAAGCCAGGATGCCCTCCAATGGTAGTAAAGCCCTCAAGCTACAATTCGGGCTTATTAATTATGAGAATCGCTACCTAACGGCGGAGGCCTTCGGCTTTAAGTTGAACGCTTCAGCTCCGAGTCTAAAGAAGAAGCAGATCTGGACTCTGGAGCAGGATGAGCAGGATGGTCAGGTAGTGTACCTGCGCAGTCACCTGGGGCGCTACCTGGCTTCCGACAAAGATGGCAAGGTAAGCTGCGAGGCTGAAACCAAAGAGAATGACTGCCGCTTCCTAATTGTGGCACAGTCAGACGGGCGCTGGGCCCTACAGTCCGAACCATATCTGCGCTTCTTCGGAGGTTCAGAGGACTACCTATCCTGCTTTGCGCAGACCATTGGTGAGGCAGAATTGTGGGCCATGCACCTGGCCTTGCACCCACAGGCAAATCTGCTCAGCGTGGCCCGCAAACGCTACGCCCATCTAGCGTCTCCAGAGGGAGAGATTGCTGTGGACAGCAACATCCCCTGGGGTGTGGATGCTCTTCTAACTCTTGTGTACATGGACGGCAAATATTGTCTTAAGACCAGCGACAGCCGCTTTCTGAGCAATGATGGAAAACTGTCCTCGGAAAATGGCCGTGGGACAGGCTACACTTTGGAACTGAAATCAGGCAAGTTGGCCTTCAAGGACTGTGAGGGGAAGTACTTGACCCCCATGGGGCCCACTGGAACTTTGCGCTCTGGACGCTGCTCCAAACCTGGCAAAGATGAGCTGTTTGATCTTGAGGAAAGCCATCCGCAAGTGGTGTTTCAGGCCGCCAACAACAGATTTGTTTCAATCAGACAAGGTAAGTGGTGCTAGTTAAGTTTCTTTTGAAGTTCCCCTACAGGAGAACCACGTGCTTCAGCGACTAACCTAATTTTTTGCTGTAGAATTGGGTTAATGCAATCTTTAAATTTAAGTTCTGACTTTATTTACTCACCTGTCATTTCCAAATCTATATGTGACTCTGGACCATAAAACCAGTGTTAAGTAGCAATAGCCAAAAACACATTGTATGGGTCAAAATTATTGATTTTTCTTTTATGCCAAAAATCATTAGGATATTGAGTAAAGATCATGTTCCATGAAGATATTTTGTAAATTTCCTACCGTAGATATATCAAAACTTAATTTTTGATTAGTAATATGCATTTTTTGTTTTTTGCACCCTCAGATTTTCAAATGACAGATTTTCAAGTAGTTGTATCTCAGCCAGATATTGTCCTATCCTAACAAACCATACATCAATGGAAAGCTTATTTATGCATAAATCTCAGTTTCAAAATGACCCTTATGAGTGCTTTTGTGGGCCAGGGTCACTTATGACTTTTACATTCCACAGAAGAAAGCAAGTCTTAAAGGTTTGCAACATCATGAGAGTGAGTAAATGATGGCAGAATTTTCATTTTTTCTTCTTCTTCAAAGATTCAAGGGAACTTAAATAAGGTTTGTCCCTATCTCTTAGCACTCCTGTAGTGTCTTGCGTAACACATGTGAGTCCTCATTTCATCTACTAAGTACCTCTAATACCTGTCGGGTAACCAGATATAGAATCTAGAGTATGGAGTTCAATCATGTAAATGTCAATCGCAATGAAAGATTCGAAAAATGTAATTTTTTGCAACTGAATAATATGCTAAACAATATGATTTTAGTAGTCCGAGCGTAATTTACACAGTTGTGCTATCACAACCCATTAGTAGTGTTTTTATATGCAAGCACACCAATGCATGAAAATAACTTGCATGCAAAATTGCAGCTGCACTGCAAACTATGCACACATAGTCAAATCTATGGAAACTAGCCTGCAGAGCAGGTGAACACTGAGTCACGCCCATGAGAGTGACCTCACAGAAATAATATACGGCAGCTGTCTTTTCAGCTGAGTAGGCCAATATTAATCTGCCAGACATGGCCGATTTTTATTCGCTGGCCATGTGCTCTGCTAACAAACACGCTGCATAATTGTAGTTTCCTGTCTTGACTGAGCAACTAAGTTCTATAATGTAAATCTTGCATGCTGTAACATTATCCATTATCTCCAGTGCAGAGCTCTGGGTAAGCATTTTGAGCCACCTGCAATAGATAAATTACTGGAGAAACTGAATGGCTTTGAATATCCACCATAAGAAGCTGGGTCAGTAACAGATCCTGTCCTCTCCAGTACACTCATCCATCTCTCTCTCTCTTGGTCTTACGCTCGTTCTCATTTTCACAGATGTATGTGCATTTGCACATATTTTTTTTCACAGAGTGATACAGTTTTAATCAGTACTTTTATATGACAAAATAAGAAGATGCGTTCTGATATAGTTACATGCACATGTGCACATGCATGCACACACTAGGCAAGGTGTGATAAATAATTGAGTGGACAGGGGCATTTCAATGATGGTGGAGTCTGCTTTCAGAAACACAAGCCTTCCGCGCATTTCTTTATCTGGGGACCATGCAATGCACTGGGCTACAATGGGGACGCAAATCAGAGAGTCCTCCGGGAGCAGTTGGGTTTTGGCCCGACAGGCGAAAAAAACCAATAGGGGAAAAGAGACAATGGATAGTGTGAAAGTATACAGCAGAAAAGAGAACAAGACGGGCAGGAGGAAGAAAGATCAGGCACAAAATCACAATGAATAGAGACATAATGCATTATGGGTGTGGACAGGTACACGGTATGGCTTTTTTTGTCATTGTCACTCTTAAAAGATCATAAATCAATGACTTTAACAGCGGTTCCCTGAGGAGGACATGATGTTGTATTGTCTGTTTAGTTTACCCATGGGATATAGCCATTTAATGGTGTTCGAAAAGTTAGTTTGTGGTAGAAAAGCATGCGTACCAGGAACCAATAAATAGGTTGCAGGGCAGCTATTATACAAATCCTCCAATAAATTGTAGGGTCTTCAGCTGAAGCCATAGTCACAAGCTCTGGATTGTAATCAAAATTAAGATGTGAGATGTTTGAGTCACACGTTACGACTCTTACTGAGCTCTGCATGGTGTGTTTCTCCTGCTTCGAGTGGTTCAGTGTCGATTCAAACATAAAGTATCAACATATTTCCAAAAAAAATCTAGGCATTTCATTATGGGTGAAAAAAGACAGAGAAAATGACACAGGCCAGATGGAACATTTGTTCTTAATGAACGAGAAGCATCTCTCCCCATCTATTGCACATTCATTCTGTGCAAAAGCAATTAGGTAAAGTAATTTTGCTAATGGATGAAGCAGTTCATTTCTTTTAGAGAGTCTCTACATGATGAAGGGAACCAGAGATGACTTTAGACAGGACTGCCAATCAGCTCTGCAGGTCTGACGTTCATTAAGCCCCAGGCCTCTCGCCCTGGGACGCAACGCAAACTCGCAGATGATCTTTTAATCAATAATGAACAGTGACATTGCATTGAAGTTTTTCAGAAATATCGCTAGATATGATGTTTGTTCGTTTGCATTTGTTGTGGTGTACTTTTTTTGCAACAGCTATGGCGCATGTTGTGTGGCACACATACTTGAATCGGAAAGATGGCACGCACTCAGATGGGTGGATCTGTTACCATGTTCTTCATCACCTCCACAGTGTTCCCTGGAGCATTCTAATCCGGCCCGGAAGGTGAAAAGGAGATGAGTACAAAGGAAGAGATATTGAGAAAGAGAGATAGAAAGAAAGACAGAAAGAAAGAAAGAAAGAAAGAAAGAAAGAAAGAAAGAAGCAAATAAAATGAGAGACAGTAGATTACGGCATCACCTTACCATTAAAAATTAATCTCAGAGTGTCTTGGTACATTTGGAGATCACAGCTTTAGGTTTGGGCCACATATGTCTAAGTAGACATATTCACCCACAATGGGGTCCAAAAGTCTGGGACCATGGAAATGCTTATATTTAGCATTTTTATAATTTAATAAAATATTTTCATGGTAAATTTCAATGTCGACATGAAACTCTATGTAAAAATTGAATAAAAAAATTAAAACAGGTTTTAGGAAATTAAAATGAGTTTCTGCTTTGGTGGCAGCAGCACTCCAGATTTTATTTTATTTTATTTTATTTTAATTATTTATTTTTTATTTTATTTTATTTTTCAATATAGCCCAACTTTTGAACTCCACTCCACGCATGTTAAAACAAAATCTATTCATACTGTAGTGGAAATGCTTATATTTTGCAATTTTATAATTTAATACAATATTTTCATGATTCTAATATCAACATGAAATTGAATGTAAAAGTTGAATTGAAAAATCAAAATGAGTTTTAGTCGTAATCTCTTTAGTCGTAAATTTTCTTTTAGTTTGTCCCATTTCTGCTTTGGTGACGGCAGCACTCGAGCTATGTGCTCTCCGGATGTTTATTTTATTTTATTTTATTTTATTTTCGATATAGCCCCAGACTTTTGAACCCCACTGTATACATGCATGTTAAACCAAAACCTGTGCATTCTCCCATAGTATAAATGCTTATATTTAGCATTTTTATAATTTAATGCAATATTTCCATGACAAATTTGAATATCAACATGAAATTGAATATGAAAGTTGAATTGGAAAATTCTAATGAGTTTTATAATCTCTTTAGTTTTTCAATATAGCCCCAGACTTTTAAACTCCACTGTACACATGCATGTTAAACCAAAACCTATGCATGTAGCGTTCTCCCGTATATCTTTTGTGATCTCTGATAGGTGTTTGACCTGGTACGCATGCAGCGATCTACTTGCCCCAGTTTTGAGACGGCCCTCTCGCTGTCTCTGTCTCTGGGTACTGTTACCATTCTCCAGAAATGGGTTGGTAAATTGAGAGGGAGCATTCTGTGATGGGAGTGAGGTCATTCGCAGGAGTTCAGGATTGAGCTCAGTAATCACAATGCCGTGGATGAGGAATGATCAACAGAGGAGATAGAGTGTCCTGCCCCAGCTGGCCTCTCTTCTTCTATCTTTGGTGCAAAACTAAAGCAGAGTCAGACGTGAAATTGGAAAATAAAGTGTAACGGGCCGCAGAAATGAAAACCGCTGCAGCGGAGTGATGTCTGATTTGAGAAAGAGAAACATCTAAAGCTGTTTCTTTTTCGTTATCCCTGATTTTGTCTTGATTAGAAACTAGACTTTGTTTTTGGCAACTTTGGCTGGTGGTTGCGCTCTGGTTCCAACAAAAACAATGC
The DNA here is from genome assembly GCF_022985175.1 of Labeo rohita. NCBI lineage: Eukaryota > Metazoa > Chordata > Actinopteri > Cypriniformes > Cyprinidae > Labeo > Labeo rohita. The sequence goes on from NC_066880.1 coordinate 8,813,564, forward strand.
ACTGACACTGTGTTGTCTTAAGCCAGCATATCACTTAAAACCATTAGGAATCAGATTATAGAACCCATTCCAAAGTAAGACCAGGTAGTGTCTATTGATAGGCCGAGATGATTTGTAAAAATAGACCATGCGGTGTGAGAGAAAACGACAGGCGGAGAGAGAAACACAAGCACACAGCCTATATAGCTAAAAAAGCATTCCATGGTGGAGTGATCGATGGCAGCAGATTCTGCTGATAGGCCTGGTTTCTTTCCCAGCATGTCTCAGGCACCCTGCGGAGTCTCGTCGAAACAATAGTATTACTTCAGCCTCCCGACTGGTTTTCCTCGGAGCTGGAGGATTGTACATACGCTACTCCAAAAAGCTGCTTACTGGGCCCTACGGTGCAGCTTTGTGTCTCTTTGCATGCTGAGATTTAGGAGAGGTTACAGCATTAGAAGGGGAGGGGCAGGAAGGATGACAGGGTGGAGGGAGAAGGGGGTAAGGTGCAGGATCTGGCCTGTTAAAGGCTTAAGAAAATGATCAAGGGATATTTTCGGATACATCCACTTTGAGCCTTAGCCACGACAATCTGTTTGACGCATCTTTGCTTGATCATGCAGTTCAATCGTTTAGTCGCCCTACCAGACAAAAGTTTAAACGCACTTGACTAATGTTTGTTTATGTTTCTTCTTGTCCTCAAAAGCTTTTGAAGATATCATAAAGTTGGTTGCTTCTTTTAAGAAGCGCAAATATACACTAACAGTCAAAAGTTTTTGAACAGGGCGATTTGTTTTTTTTTTTAAAGAAGTCTCTTCTGCTCACCAAGCCTGCATTTATATTTGTACTATATATTTGTACTATTTAAAATAACTGCTTTCTGTTTGAATATATTTTAAATTGTAATTTATTCCTTTGATCAAAGCTACATTTTCAGCATCATTACTCCAGTCTTCAGTGTCACATCATCCTTCAGAAATCATTCTAATATGCTGATTTGCTGTTAATAAAATAATAGAATAATAGAAATTATATAATAAATTATAGAAAGTAATACTTTTATTTAGCAAGGATGCTTTAAATTAATCAAAAGTGATGATAAAGACATTTATTATGTTACAAAAGATTTCTGTTTCAGATAAATGCTGTTCTTCTGAACTTTCTGTTCATCAAAGAAACCTGAAAAAAGTCTACTCAGCTGTTTTCAACATCATAATAATAATAATAAAATCGGAACATTAGAATGATTTCTGAAGGATCATGTGACTGGAGTAATGATGCTAAAAATTCAGCATTGAAATCACAGAAATAAATTACATTTTTAAAATATATTCAAATAGAAAACAGTTATTTTAAATAGTAAAAATATTTCAAAATTGTACTGTTTTTGCTGTACTTTGAATCAAATAAATGCAGGCTTGGTGAGCAGAAGAGACTTCGTTAAAAAACATTAAAAATCTTAATGTTTAAAATCTTTTGACTGGTAGTGTACAATAGTTTTATGATACTTCATTTTTATATTTTTGAATATGCTATTTCATTTTAAATTACTTGCACTACCAAAACAAATTTTAAATAAATGTTTAATACTTTTAAATAATAAAGATTTATAAATGTTTTAAAAATAAGTCTCGTATTCTCACCAGGGCTGCATTTATTTGATCAAAAATGCAGTTTAAAAAGTAATATTTTGAAATTAAACTAGAATATTAAGTCGTACCACATATATTATATTATATTTATTAAATAATATATTATATTGGTTCCTAATGTTAATGCTTTAAACAATTTTTCCTACTTAATAATTTTGTAAGATCTGTGACACATTTTTCTGGATTCTTTGATAAATAGAACTTCAAAGTAACAGCATTTATTTAAAAAAAAGAAATCTTTTGTAAAATTATAAATGTTTTACTGTCACTTTTGATCAATTAAATGTATCCTTGGTGAACAAAAGTATTAATTTCTTCTTCATTTTTTTTTTCACTCTTACCTCAAACTTTTGAATGGTAGTGTATCACAATTTCCACAAAAATATTAAACAAAAGCTGTTTTTTTTTTTTTTGTTTGTTTTGTTTTTTTGACACTGCGGACTGTTGTAATGTTGCTGAAAATTCATCTTTGCATCACAGGAGTAAATTTCATTTTAAAATATATTCAGATAGAAAACAGTTAATTTAAATTGCAATAATATATGAGAATAGTACTGTTTTTTACTGTATTATTTTTTCTTTCAAAAACATAAAATCTTTTATTGGTAGTTTGAATGCTAGTGTACATACATGTATGGTTAATAATGTTTAATAATAATTTTAATAAATAGCTAATAACGTTTGAAAACTCGACCTTAAAACTATTAAACAGACTCATAACCTAAACTAAAATTTTGAATTGATTGACCATACTTTTGCCACTTAAAAGAAAACAAGCACTCTCATATATAACTTGGTCTCTTTGTGTCTTTTTTTTAAGATGTTTTTTTGAACACAGCTATGCCTTAAATTCTAGTCTAATGAATGCCATGACAAAGTCCAGGGACTAATTGGCATAGAAACCCAGCGGGGTGCAATGAGGCCTCTGACCCTGCCAAGGTCATGGTTTCCATGCCAAGGTTTTATCGGTGCAGTGAGAAAGATACAATGACGAGTGGGTTTGCCCTACTGCACTGAATAGTAATCTAGACGCATACAGAAATGTTGTTTGCCAGTAAGAATATATGAATGTACTTCTGGTACATAGACTAAAATACACACACATAATAGAAACACACAAAGTCTACATCTGTTACACAACCCAATAGCATGATCAAGATTAATGGCTTGGATATAAAAAAATGTTTCAGACCTCAGCCAGTGGTCTTGTTGTGTAAATGTTAATGTTACAAATAATACACTGATTTAGAATGAATCTGTCATCGTGACTGAATGAGTAAACCTTCTCGTTTCAAAACATCAGTGATCTTGCATTGAAATAAAGGATGTTTATAGACTGTGGAGTGACATGTTTGGGCTCCATTAACTATAGATGTGAGTCTTAAATAAACACGGTCCGCTGCAGACGTAGGACTCAGAGTCAGGTTGATGCCTGTCGTGCGTGGCAGTGAAGTTAATCATGCTTGTGCTTTGTCTCCCTTCAGGATTCCAAACTAGGGGAAAGTTCAGGACAAACACATGCTATCTTGTTTAAGCGGATACATTTGAAACGTCCCCAGAAAAGCTTGTTACATATTGTTCTAATAGTCAGCGTCAAACGGTGTGATTGTATTGGGGCATAACAATGAGAGTAACTTTTCTGTGTTTGAATATTTTATTTAAGAAAGATTCAGAAGGTGGGTTACTGTTTCATAATCTGATGCTGTTTTGAACTTTTTATTCATCAAAGAGTGCTAAAAATGGTTTTGAACATTGAAAAATATACATATATACTACCAGTCAAAGGTTTTTGAACAGTAAGATTTTTTTTTGTTTTTAAAGAAGTCTCTTCTGCTCACCAAGCCTGCATTTATTTGATCCAAAGCACAGCAAAAACAGTGCAAATGTGATATATTTTTTACTATTTAAAACTGTTTTCTATTTGAATGTATTTTAAAATGTAATTTATTCCTGTGATTTCAAAACTGAATTTTTAGCATCGTTACTCAATCACGATTCTTCAGAAATCATTCTAATTTTCTGATTTGCTGCACAAAAATATTTATTATTATTACTATTATGTTGAAAACAGCTAAATTGAATTTTTTCAGGTTTCTTTGATGAATAGAAAGTTCAGAAGAACAGCATTTATTTGAAATAGAAATCTTTTGTAACATTATAAATGTCTTTATCATCACTTTTGATCACTTTTGATCACTTTAAAGCATCCTTGCTAATTAAAAGTATTAATTTCTATAATTTCCCCCAAAAATAAATAAAAATAAAAATATGAAAATTATACTGACTCAAAGCTTTTGTATGGTATAGTGTATAATGTTACAAAAGCTTATTCAACTGTTTTAATTGATAATAACAATAATAAAAAAATATTCTTGATCAGCAAATCAGCATATTAGAATAATTAGAATGGCACTGAAGACTGGAGTATTGATGCTGAAAATGTAGCTTTGATCACAGGAATAAATTACACTTTAAAATATATTCAAATAGAAAGCAGTTATTTTAAATTGTAAAAATATTTCAAAATTTTACTGTTTTTGCTGTACTTTGAATCAAATACATGTAGGCTTGGTGAGCAGAAGAGACTACTTTAAACATTAAAAATCTCACTGTTCAAAAACTTTTGACTGGTATGGTAGAATATATATATATATATATATATAACAATTCTTTGTGGTCCTCAAATCTGATTGGCTGAGAAGTGTGCAATATTCTAGTGATAGCAAAACTGTTTCACCATTTGTATCACTCCATTTGTGGTATTTCTCACAGTGAGTGTCATGGCGGACGCCTAAATCCACTGTAAAATTTTATAAATAATACTGTTTTTGTGCCACGGAATGTACAGTAGTTTTAAAAGTTAGGCAAGAATGTATTTGTTTAGACTTCAAATATGCGGTTGGTTAATAAAGATAATGTCTATTTGAAAATTTGCTCCGATGTTGCATCAGCGGCCGTTCAACGCTTATGAACCCGCCGAGAGTAGCCTTACCTCAGCCAGTTCTTCAGGAATTTGCCTCTGATGTCTCTATAGTGGTTAAACAAGATATAATTCATTTTGGCTAAATCTAACAGGCAGTCTTTGGTCCCATTAATCTATTATTTGTTCCAGAGCAAATAGTTTTGGCTGAGGCGAAAATCTCATCACATTATATTTTATGTACATTCATTGCTGTATATCAGAGCACTGCCTTTGTACCTCCAACTAAATCAACTTTTATGATGGTTGTTGTTTGATCCTATAGCTTTTAAATTAAAAGCAACGAATAACAATTTCATCTTATGTCCTGTTTGCTTCTTAACAGGAGTGAGTGTCTCAGCCAATCAAGACGATGAGACCGACATGGAGACATTTCAAATGGAAATTGATAAAGACACAAGAAAGTGCAAATTCAGAACTAACGAAGGGAATTATTGGACGCTTGTCACTCATGGAGGCATCCAGTCAACAGCCACAGAAGCGTAAGATTTAGCTTTACTTTCAAACACTGTGTAATCTTTCTCTTTCAGTTTTATGAGATATGACATGAGGGCAAGCGACAATCCTATTATGTAACTATGAGTAAATGCATCCATAACACAGCAGTAAAAGAACAGAAATTGTAAAGCTATTTCATTTACTCCTGTTCTCTGTGGGTGTACATGTTTTATTAACACTTATACGTACAATCTCCCACTGCGTGTAGCGGTGCCAACACCATGTTTGACATAGTGTGGCTCGGTCGACGGGTGGCACTGCGAGCCAGCAATGGAAAATATGTATGCACTAAGAAAAATGGCCAGCTTGCTGCAGTCAGTGACTCTGTGGGTGAGTTCATACCACAAAACAAATCAAAACATCTAAATCAAATCAAATGTTATTTGTGAAACGTACAAGAATACAATATGTTCCCCTGTTTTTTCCTCCAGGTGAGGACGAACAGTTGATTCTGAAGCTGATCAATAGGCCCATTCTGATCCTGAGGGGAGAGAATGGTTATGTTTGTCACCACAAGAACTCAAATACACTGGACGCCAATCGTTCAGTCTATGACATATTTACACTGCAGTTCAGTGATGGCGCATACCACATTAAAGGTGAGTTTTAATCCGGCATTGTCAATCATTTTTATTCCGTATGTCATGTAATAAATCCTAAAGCACATTTCTGGAAAGCAATTAAGGACAAAAATAGCTTCTGGCAATAAGTTCTGTGAGTTGTAATCAGTTGTCAGAAATGTCAAAAAATGTAATTAATTTTTTTATATCATTTTTAGCTCTTTGGTGCTTTTGCATTGTGCTTATTAAAGGGATAGTTCACCCAAAAATGAAAATTCTGTCATTAATTACTCACCCTCACGTCGTTTCAAACCCGTAAGACCTTCATTCATTTTCAGAACACAAATTAAGATATTTTTGATGAAATCAAAGAGCTTTCAGGCCCTAGACAGCAACGCAACTGACACGTTCAAGGCACGAAAAGGTAGTAAGGACATTGTTAAAATAGTCAGGTCATTCTATAATTAGGGGTACATTTAGAATTTGACAATGTGAAGAAAAAAGTTTTCCTGTTTCCCAAAAACCCAAACATGACCTTACATAGCTGCTTTGAAACTATTTATATTGTATAAAGTGCTATATAAATAAAGGTGATCTGTAGGAATATGTGCATAAAATACCATCTATGTTTGCTACTGTCCACCATGTTACCTTTACTGGGTAACACAGTTGACAGGTAACTTAGTTGAGCATTTTGGGCCTATACTCAACATCAAAGCCTAGAACTACTGAGCATATGGTATGTTTAGAAATATATTTTCATAAACAAAACATAAGTTTTAGTTAAATTGTCTTGTTAAAATTCGCAGCAGTAATACTTGAGTAACACTGTTGACAGTCAATTAATCCACTCTTGACACAGGTTTGCTAGTTTAACCAATATTAGGGGAAGAGAGAGAACATAACTTCTAGTGTTTCATCCATGTGCTTCTAGAGGAAATATAATCATACTGTGCAAATTATGTGAGAATGGGACAAACCATTCCTTTTATAGGGGGGGGGTTCTAGTGGGTAACTTAGTTGATAATGATTTTTCAGACACAAACAAGTTATAACTTGTTATATCACAATAAACACTTGAAGAGTTCAGATGCAAAACCAGCTAAAAGCCATCTCAGTCAAAAATGAGAAAATGATACTGAATGAATGCTCCTGACACATAGTACACGTCCATCAAATACTTTTACTTCAAACTCACTAAATTCCAGCCTCAGCCCAATCAGAAGTGCCAGTACTTACATAAAAACTCATACAAAGTAGCCAGAAAGAAATGCTCATTTTAAAGAATTACGTCAGATGGATTTAGCTGGTTTTGCATCTGAACTCTTCACTTAGTATTTTTGAAGCGCACACCCAAATGTCTTGATAACCTAATCTAACTGAAGGCAAAACTATGAAATTAATTTATATTTGAGGTAATTTTCATGCTTAAAGGCAGAGTAGAATTGAATTGAATACTAGGGTTGTATGTGATATAAACATTATTTTTGAACAAAAGATACAGCTTTTTCAACATATAGTAGTGTGATTGGGAAAAATATAATTGTGTACTAGAAAATTAAGCATCAGGGCTTTATATTGATGAAAATATATTCAAAAAATACTTCACGGACATGAGATGTACCCACAATTACAGAATGGCCCAGTCCATGCAACATCAGTTGTTCAACTGTAATGGATCGTGGTACGCATATGAACGTGCGGTGAAGACGGACACAGAAGAGAAGAAATTGTTGAATAAAGTCATTACTTTTGTTTTCTTTACGACAAAAAGTATTCTCTTAGCTTTGTAAAATTATGGTTGAACCACTGATGTCACATGGACTATTTTATAGACGTCCTTACTGCCTTTCTGGGCCTGGGAACGTTTCAGTTGCATCGCTGTCTATGCAGGGTCAGAAACCTTTGGATTCTATTAAAAATATCTTAATTTGTGGTCTGATGATGAACGAAGGTCTTAGGGGTTTGGAACAACATGTTAGTTATATGTTATAAAGCTGACCCGTATTGTTTTTCCTACAGGTGCTGGTGGAAAATTCTGGTATGTTTCCAACAGTGGCTTGGTGTGTACTGATGGAGACACACCTGAAGATTTCTGCTTTGAGTTCTTAGAGCATGGACGGATAGCTATGAGGGGCAAAAACGGCAAATATCTGCGTGGAGACCAAGGAGGCAATCTGAAAGGAGATGGAGAGCATGCAGACAGCACTTCCCTCTGGGAATACTGACACCATGTGGACATTTAAGGAACTGTCACTCACCTGTGTTAAACTCTTGGATTTACAGATGCAAGTAACAAATTGGTACAATTAAGGTTTAATATGTGGATGTCTGCATTTGATGTAGAATCAGTATTCAGCATTACGCATGTATTATTTACCATTTCTGGTGTATAGACCTATACAAATTGAGCCTGTATTAAAAAAACAAACAAACATGACATTATCATATCAGCTCACTATTGCACACTGTTAGGAAAAATGTGTGAGGTGATAATTTTACATAAAACTTGCAAAGCATTCTATTATTGTGGCAAATCACTTCCAACATCTAAAATTATAATTAATTACTGCTGTTTTTGTTTATTACTTCTTTTTTTAACCCTAATGACCCATTATTGTCTTGTCTTTCATGCTCTTATTTATTATATTGTCAATGTTTGTCAGTTCCAGTGAAGCTTGTTTTATTCTCTGGGGTTACAGACTGTGTGTTTGTCATATGTGGACATACGTGGCATTTAAATATGTTTAGGCCTGGTAAATGAATTCTTTTTGTTGTTTCTTTAAGCTAACTAGCAACTGACAGGAACGCCAAGCAACCAAGAATAGAACTGGATACACAGTAATTACTCTGTCTCGCCGAACTGAAAGGTACCAGGATTAAATTCATTTTATTCCCTACTGTGATTTATTTACTTACTCCTTCTTAAGACCATCTGGAAAGGTTTTACAGTTATTACAATAAAATCCTGTCTCTTAATTCTGGAGGAATGAATCTCATTTACTGTAACCTGGGTTTAGGTAAAACAAATGGATTGTTCTGCTCTGAATTTAATTGGCTACCGAGACATCAGAATTGAGTCGAGGCAAGCTGTATTTGCTGTTGCTGTGTGCTTTATACAGTTCGCATTACTACCGACAGAGAGAACCCATTGTTTGTGGAGACTTGGTTCAGAAATAAATTGCTGGTAGCTGCAGTCAATAAGATGAACATTTGAAATTCTATATTTACTTGTATGCTATTGTATACCAGTTTCAAAACAGGAGCCTTACAGAGTAATTGTCTATGGTAACCAGTTTTCCATTGAACTAACTGTAACTAACTTGTCCTCCATATACAGTTGAGGTCAAAGGTTTAGATACACCTTGCAGAATCTGCAAGATGTTAATTATTTTATAAAAATAAGAGGAATCATACAAAATGCATGTTGTTGTTTTTTTATGTAGTACTGACCTAAATAAGATATTTCACATAAAAGACATTTACATATAGTCCACAAGAGAAAATAATAGTTGAATTTATAAAAATGACCCTTTTTATAAAAAAAATTAACATACACTGAATTCTTAATACTGTGTTGTTACCTGAATGATCCACAACTGACAGAAAAATCCTTCAGGTCCCACACATTTTTTGGTTTTTCAGCATTTTTGTGTATTTGAACCCTTTCCAACAATGACTGTATGATTTTGAAATCCATCTTTTCACACTGAGGACAACTGAGGGACTTATATGCAACTTCATATTTCTTCATATATCATATTTCTTCATTTAATACTGCCCTTCAGAAGCTACAGAAGATACTCACATGTTTCCCAGAAGACAAAATAAGTTACATTTACCCTGATCTTCAAATTACAAAAGTTTTCACCCCCTGGCTCTTGATGCATTGCATTTCCTACTGAACCATCAGTGAGCGTTTGAACCTTCTGTAATAGATGCATATGAGTCCCTCAGTTGTCCTCAGTATGAAAAGATGGATCTCAAAATCATACAGTCCTTGTTGGAAAGGGTTCAAATACACAAAAATGCTTAAAAACCAAAGAATTTGTGGGACCTGAAGGATTTTTCTGAAAAACAGTGGGCAGTTTAACTGTGCAAGACAAACAAGGGACTCATGAACAACTATCACTAAACAAAACAAAATAAAACAGCTGTGGATTATAAAGGTATCAACACAGTATTAAGAATCAAGCATATGTAAACTTATGAACGGGGTCATTTTTAAAAATTCAACTATTATTTTCTCTCGTGGATAATATGTAAACATCTTTTATGTGAAATATCTTATCCAGATCAGTACTAAATAAAAATGAACATGCATTTTGTATGATCCCTCTTATTTTGGTAAAATATTTAACATTTTGTAGATTCTTCAATGTGTATGTAAACTTTTGACCTCAGCTGTAGCTTGTTTAGGATTCCTATTTGCAAAGTTTGCATTATATACAATGAACAGTTTTGGTAAAGATACAACCTAATCCTACTAAAATTCCATTCAGTATTGTGAACAGTTGTTAAAAAACTTGAACAGGTCTCATGTGCCTTACAAATGCGTAACATTTATGAGCTAGACACAAAAGCACATTGGCCGACTCACCTAAGAGCTCCAGTAAACCACAAAACAATATCTGTGCAAAAAAGAGAGTAAAGTACGTGTTCCATAAAATGAAAGTTACTTTATTATTAATCTTATTATATTATTAATAACATTTTTATTATACGTAGGATATTCTCGATCTGCGCGTGCGCATAAGCGGCACCCTGTAGCCAATCAAAACTCGCGCTCTAAATTTTAAACTTCAACCGGAAGAAAACACAGCAGCAAGCAAGTCACTCGAGCACTTCGGTCTTCTATCTCATTATTTTAATCTTACTTTCTATATTCGAAGAAAAATGTCTCTTAGTAGTGACGACCAGACTAAAATGTACTTTTATGAGAACAGACTTAAAACATTCGTTGGTTGGCCGTTTGACGAGGGCTGCATTTGCACTCCAGAAAACGTGAGTAAACACTTCGATAGCCAAACTGTTTTGTAGGTGGTGAAATGCATTGTTTTCCGTTTTATACATGCTTTTTTTTTGGTTCTATAGATGGCCAAAGCTGGATTTATTCACACCCCGTCGGAGAATAGTCCAGATATAGCACAGTGTTTCTTTTGTCTGAAAGAGCTGGAAGGATGGGAACCAGAGGATGATCCTGAGTGAGTCCGTGTCTGTGAAACTTTCTACTATTGCATTATAGAACTGAGAGAGGCTTTGTCCCTGTAATGCAATAAGACTTTTATTTGATTTATTAGATGTTATCACTTTTCTTGTTATTATGCATTTTGTTCTGATGTGTTGTGGTTTCCCTGTCTTTCTAGGAAAGAGCATAAAACACATTCCTCTACCTGTGATTTTATCTTGCTGAAGAAGACTGTGGACAGCCTGACTGTGGAGGAATTTCTGAAACTTCAGAAAGAGAGACAGAAGTTTATCATTGTAAGTATGAGCTCACTAACAGAAAATGTCAGGTCAAATTTGTTTATGTAGAACTTTGTTTCAAAAGCAGCTTCACATTTATAAACAGGAACATAAACGTTCATCTTCTAAAATTCACCAATTATGCTTTTGGTAATGGTGTCATTATTCAGCTCAGATTAGTTTATTGTTGTTTCAGTTCAGTATGTGTCAATGCAGAGTTTTATCTCAGTAATAGTAAAATAATTCTTTCAAGTTCATCAATTAAAACAGGTTAAATTCAGTTATATCACATCTACAGAATGCAATAGTGTCATATATTCAGCTCAAAGTTTTAATGTTGATTCTACTCAGTGTTGCAAAGTAAGTGTAGCTATCCATCTTAATTTAGTTCTTATCCAGTAGTGTCAGTGCAGTTAAATGAATATTACTGAATATTAATTGTCTTTTTAACCTCATTTCAGCAAGCCATAATTGAAAGTGGCAAGGAATCAAAAGTCGACAGTATTGGGCAAGATTAAATTTGTGACACTGGACCACAAAAACAAAAAAGTCTTTTTTTTTTTTCATTGCAAATTTTAAAGTACATAATTTGAAAGTTGAATAAATAAGCTTTCCAAATTAAAGTTGTCCAAATTAAGTTCTTAGCAGTGCATATTATTAATTAAAAATTACGTTTTGATATATTTATGGTAGAAAATATATCTTCATGGAACATGATCTTTACTTAAAATCCTAATGATTTTTGGTGTAAAAGAAAAATTAATAATTTTGACCCATACAATGTATTATCTATTGCTGGAATCTGTATTTTATTTTAAACCCATTACATGATTATGATGTGTATAAAATATAAAATTATTAGATATAATCAGTAAAGTAAAATCTCAAACCGCTTTTGTTAATATTTTGAATATGAATCCAGTATAATTTATTATACTTAAAATGTTTAGTTCTTTATTTTTTCTCTAATGAATGAATAACCTAGATAGTTGTATTTGATTTATATTTTCTTTATTGACAAAATACATCTTATTTACAGTCTCAAGTCCATTTTTTATTTTTTATTTTTTTGCAAGAGAAGTGCATCTTCCAAGTTTCCATTGCTAAATATTAGTGTATTTTACTAGATTTTGTCCTTTACATGCTTTGTAATCAGTAAAGTAAAATCTCAAACCACTTTTGTTAATATTTTGAATATTAATATTGAATTTTTTGAAATACAGTATAATTTATTATACTTAAAATGTTTTAGTTCTTTATTTTTTTCTCTAACGAATGAATAACCTAGATAGTTGTATTTGATTTATATTTTCTTTATTGACAAAATACATCTTACTTACAGTCTCAAGTCCATTTTTTTATTTTTTATTTTTTTGCAAGAGAAGTGCATCTTCCAAGTTTCCATTGATGAATATTAGTATATTATTATTTTACTAGATTTTGTCCTTTACATGATAATGAAGTAACATGTTTTGTAATCTTTCAGAAAAAATCCTGTACCCAAGCTATTGATAAATTTGAAGAGGTGGTGAAGATCAAGAGAGCCCAGATCATCCAGACTGCAATGGGGGAAGAGTGAAAAATGAGTTTCATTTTGCTGTGGTCTGATTTCTTTTGTGGACCTAAATTTCTTGTTTTCTTTCCTTTGTATGTCACTGAACATTGTATGTTCTTTTTTTAAGTGTCACCTGTGATGAAATTTGTATGTCACACCACCTGTTGAAATGTATACACTTCCTTCCTCCTTTTATGGTATTTATTTAAAACAAGCTTAATAAAAAGACTCTCCCATAGCCTCTGTAAAATGTTTTTAGGGACATTTTTCATTCTCATGTCTTGTTCTGTAAATCTTTCGTATGTTTGTCTATTCAGTATGAAAGCTGAAATAAAAAAATACATGTACGTGTAGCAAGAGTCTTCTTGGGAATGGGAAAACCTGGAAATATCAATGTATCAATGAAAATGTTCAGGTCAGGAGAAGTCAGTAGTAGTTGAGATAATGGCAGCTAGGCTCTAAAAAATTACAATGTCTAAATTGCTCTTTTATAGTGGAAAAAAAAAAATGGGGAATTCAGTGTGTATGCATTCGTTGTATATTTCAGGTATTTTTGTTTTATAATTATAAAAAGGATGGATGGATGGTCGGCTAATGTCATGAAGGGTGTTGGTTATGCACTGTACGTCATGTTTCCTCTGTACCAGTCATGCGTAATCTTGCGCTCAGTGTTAGTTGGACACGGGCTGCACACACCAGTGAGGAATAAATGTCCAAGCAAGCCACCTTTTCTCTTAACGCCACACAACTTTTCTAGTAATAACACCTTTTATGTCATATTATATTGTCGGCATCTTGGATGGACAATCAACATCACTTATTCCAGCTGTTGGGTAACGCGTGTGATTTATTCCATGAGCTCCAGGGACCCTTCAGTACCGCATCTGATCGCGTCGCGCAGCCAAACAGTATGTTTTTCAGCGTAGTTTTTGGGTTGTCCTGAATCGGAATCGCATATATTCTGACCGCTATGAAAATTACGTTCGGTTTCGTGGTCGTCGGCGGGGGTTTAACGGGTGTTCTCAGTTTCAGCTCTTTAGCGCTCGCCATTGGAACCGAATACTGGTACATTATCGAGGACAAGCGCATGAACCACACCGACCCGGTGCGCACTAACTTCGGACTTTGGGGAGTTACAGATGGTATGGCGCTCATTTTCATTCTCATGTCTTTACCCGGGTTGCCTCTGATTATAGTCCGATTATTTTTTTAATAGATTAATTGGTAATATATTGGGCTTTAACTGGTGCATACAGTTCATTTGACCAATGGATTTCCATGCTTTTTCCTGTATAGTCGGATAAGTATTTAAAAAATAGACTATACAACATCTAGCCTATTCAATCGTTCAAAACTGATGTTATAAATAAAATATTAAATACAAATACATTTCTATGTCTTAATCTTTATAACTTTTTGGCGCATTTAAGGTTCGTCTTCTTGTGCAACCCAAATTTCTAAAATTCTAAAACACTTTTTAAACGGAACACTAGCTATTGTTTTATTTCTGCTGTTGCTATGGTTACGCAAAATCGAATTCTTTGAATTCTGCGCGGAAATTTAGCGTGATGTAGACCTCCTTATCTAACTGTGGTCACTGAAACGTTGTTTGAAAACGCTGTTAAACAGGCTATATTAAGATACCAAAAAACATTTTGTTCTTTGTGTTTTGTAGATGTCCAAAGTCATACAGAAGACACTGGATATTCAGAATCAGACAGGCAGATGAAGAGTGAGTCTTGTAAACCCTTTTTTATAAACACAACAACCTTAACTCCCTCTTAAAACTGCTTATTGTGCTGCAGTGTTCCATCGTGAATTATCACTGAGCCATAGTTTTGTACATTAGTATGGATAAGATGTAAGTTGGTGTTTTTATAAGCCATTTCTGTGTGACTTAACAATTATGATTTACTTCATTCAGTCATGCATAGAGTAATTACCATCTTGCTGCCCTTGAGTCTGGTGATGCTGGTGTTTGGAGGTATCTGTGGTCTCGTCAGTTCCCTAGCCAGAAGCAGGACACTCCTGATCGGATCTGCTTCATACTTCCTCCTGTGCAGTGAGTATGACCCACTGGATTCAGTGGTTAGCTCAGTAAACCTCTGCTAATACAAAATCAAAACATATATATATATATATATATATATATATATATATATATATATACAGTAGTCAACATTTGAAGTGGATCAAAATATTTTATCAAAGTTTTTCTAAAACGAAAAACAATATCTGTTCTTGGCTTAGGACAATTTTGATGAACTTTTCTGATCCACTTCAAATGTTGACTACTGTATATATATATATATATATATATATATATATATATATATATACATATATATATATGTATATATATATATAAGTTTGGCAGCAAAACACATAAACTTATGAACTGCATAACTACTTTTTGAAAGCTATTGTTCAGTTAAAATAGCTTGCAATAGGGGTGTTTCGATAAATAAAATCCTAATAAACTGAATATATACATTCACGTGTTGCCACCTACTGAAGTATTTAAAGTATTTATTTTTTGCCACCACTAATGGCTAACCACCTTTTTCTTTAATGCAAAGTAAGCCGACTTCCGAGAAGAATAACAACGTGCAGTAAATGGTAAAATTGTTTACACTACAAACGAGTGTTCATAATTAATATAATACATTAATATATGGGAAGACACACCAATTTGCAATATCAAGCAGCAGAATGAGCTGTTTTGTACAGCTAAAAATAGCTGGACGTGGATGAGACCGGAAACCAGACCCATAAAATGTACATATGGCCACGCCCACTCTTACGTGAAGAAAAAGGAAATAAAAATTAAAATTCTCTGTAGAAAAAAAAAAGAGAGAGATAAAAGTGACCATGCTCATACAGCACCTTTGGTGAGTAATTATTACAATAAATAGCACGCAGTACAAATTAAATTGCAGCCATTGTTTTCAATCAGTAGAAGCCTCCATCTGCTGGTTTCTTTGCAGTGGGCGGGGCTAACACACAAGCTGTAATCCCATTGGCTAGTGCTCACCTAGTCCGTGTTTTGATTTCAGCCTATCACTTTTAGCAAACTCCGACAATGTGATTAATATTCATTAGACAATTAGCCTGTTAGTTATTAGCGCGATGTCAGGCTCTGACAGACAATTAGCTACCTGAGAGAAGAAGTGAGCTTAAGGAGAAGTCGTCGTTGACTACTGTAAGTTAATTTTGTTAAACAAAACAAAACTTTTAGCGTGTTCCTGATCTCAGGCAAATTAAACTTGTGTCTGGAGATTGATGGGGTACAACACAGACAACAAACAAAGTTCAAGTTCAAACAGCTGGCTCTGCAGTTCTCTGAATGACATTCAGAAACTGGAATGATGAAGGCATTACTCACCTAGAATAATTGTAATGTCAGAGGCTTATGGGACTGAAGTTATTGCAGTTTATCGTTTTCCTCTCCTGAAATTGATAGGATAATAGAGAACGTCACCCCAGCTATTTCTGTGATTGAAATGGCTAATCTTAAGGTGAAAGGGAAAGGTGAAACCAAAAAATATCTGGGTAGATTGATGTAAGAAATAATACAGCCCTCAGTAATTCTAACCATGCATCAGTCTCATTTAAATGTGATTTTATTGCTTTTGTCTATTCGATGAAGGCATGCATGAGCAGAAGAAAATAAAATGGAAGAATAATCCATGCTGAGTACAACCAGAGCTTATTTCCTGAGACCCCTGCAAGAAATCCCAAAGCAACTTAAGTATCACAGGCAGGAGAATTTTGCTTTGATCTTCAAAATGTACACACACAGGCATTGTTGAGACATAGCTGGCTTTCTCTTTACTCTGACACCAAACATCATCTCAAAGCCCGTATCTGAGAGTGTCCTCTCACTATGTAGCCTGAAGACATATGACTTGAATAAAGGTTTCCTTAAAGGAGCCAGCCAGTTAAACCCAGCGTTTAACACAGCGGTAATAAGGAGCGCATGGCAAGTGTTTAACACAGTAAGACTTGGAATGTAAATGAGAGGGTAAAATTTTGGCGTCAACCTTGTTGCTTTCGTATATTGTCTTTATTTTTTTGGCATGTCCTCTATTTTTTTCCATTGATTGTCACAGACAAGAATGTGTAGTAAAATACGGATTCAATTTTGAGGGAATATTTTTACATGAGAGAATTTGACTTAAATGGTACTTTTGTTAATGTTTTTCCTCTTATGAGATGATGCTTTTAAAGTAATAGCTCAGACAAAAATTAAAATTTGCTAAAAATGTACATTCAGGACATCCAAGATGTAGATGAGTTGGTTTCTTTATCAGAACCGATTTGGAGAAATTTACATTATATCACTTGCTCACCTCTGCAACGAATGGTAAAGTACTCCAAACAGCTGGTAAGTAAAATCAAGAGATAAACATGCAGACTAAGCACCATTTTTATTAAGTGAAAAGAGTACAAAATAGTTCTAAACAAATATGTTGGTGGGTTTTGATCTGAGAGGACAACAGGTATATATTTTTATGGATAGTTTGGCCAGAAGCGACAGTTTATAATTAACATCTTAATGATTTGTTTGTAAGAAATGTGCAGCTGATTGACTGGAGTGGTGTGGGTTACTTGTGGATTATTGTGATGTTTTCAGCTGTTTGAACTCTCATTCTTATGGCACCCATTCACTGAAGAGGATCCATTGGTGAGCAAGTGATGTAATGCTAAATTTCTCCAAATCTGTTTTAATGAAGAACCCAACTGTTCCGTTAAGAACATCAGTGCATCCATTCATCCATCTGTGATTTTTGACATACACACAGTGCTGTATAAAAAGCCTGGATAGTACAAACTGTTTGTTCTAAATGATCTGGCAAATGTAAGATCAGAAACAAGTCAGTTTGTTCCTGTCTAGACTCTTGGCCATGCTAATTAGAAACTGTGTTACACTGTTTATTGGCTCTTAATTTTATGTGCATATTATGGCTGATGTGGAAATTCATTCTCATTTTGTCAGTGTTTAATTAGATGTGATTTCTGCTGCTGTTTATCCACATCAGCACATTCTGTTTTAATGAAGATTTGGTAATAATGGCTCATGTCTTGGAATCATCAGGCACTGCAGGGTGCCACAGGAAGCTAGTTTCACTTCCTCCCTGTTTACATCGCTGATGCTGATGCGTCTCTTAATTTTGAGAACGGATGCCGTAAACTAGTCATGTGTGTTTATGGCTCTCTGCGCTTACAGTAAGAGTGGTGTTTAGGCTGACAAGCTCTGCACATCTGGAAGAATGTTTTTGTATTCAGTTCTGGTTCTGGTTGATTACAGAAAAAGATGAGTCGTTTTTTGGAGGATAAAAATATGAGTTTATTAAAGTATATCACTTGGAAAAAGCAAACATTAAGTTAGTAAAGTATGAGCTTGAATGAGTAGAAACAAGATCACTGGATCCAGACAATTTAGCACAATTGCAAAAAATGTTACAGCCATTTAACAACTGAAGTAGATGTTTACTGTTAAAGACCTGAATCAGTAAAGCAAAGCAAACTTTTTATACAGAAAGTATTTGGAGATTCATGTCTCTTTCTCTCACTCTTAAAGGAATAGTTAATTTAAAAATTAAATTTGCTGAAAGTGTACTTACCCATCTAAGATGTAAAGTTTGTTTCTTCATCAGAATTAGGGTTGCAAAAAGGTGGAAATTTTCCAGTAAATTTTGGAAACATTCCAGAAATTTTGAAACTTACCAGGATTTTTTGGAAAGTTTCTGGAAATTTAACGGAAACCATTTGCAACCCTAATTAGAATGGATTTGGAGAAAAAAATGACAGTGAATTTAACAGTAAAAATGTTACAGTAAAAACCTGTTAAATGGTTAACGGTAAGTTCCCCTACTATATACGGCGAAAAACTGTATTGGACATAATTTTTACGGTAGTATATAGTTTTTCAGAAGTGAAAAAGAATGTAAAATTTGCAGTGAACAACTATAATTGGCAATCCCAGAATTCCTTGCATTACATTTTATTTTTTTAAATGTGAAGTTTTTCTATTGAAATAATTTCTTCATACTTTTTTCTTATCATTTTTGTACATTAGGGTTGTATGTGCAGTATTTAAATGTAAATTTAAGTTAAAACCATCAACTTAAAATGTTGCTACCATATTTTTTATGATAAAATTTGGGCAACCACAGCTGCCGTTTTTTTTTTTTTTACCGTAAATCTTACTAATTTTTTTACAGTGTGCATTACATTTACATTTTTTTTTTTAATGAAATAACTGTTTCTACTTAGGTTTTCTTACACAGTTTTGTACATTAGGTTTGTATGTTACATCTAATGTTGTTAAATCAATGTTTATTGCATTATTTCAGTTCCATGTTTGTTACTATGATGGTGTTTAGTGTCTGTGTAAATGACACTGTGCACCTTCTATATATGTTAATGCTTAAAAAATGCTTGTGATGGGCTCTGGTTCATCATGTGACTTTCTCATCACAACCTGCTTTTGGTGGTTATCAGTGTATTACAAGGGTACAAAACTTCAGTACTTTTAGTACTTCAGTAGGTTGGTACATGAACATTATATCAGTTAATGAAATTATGGTATTTAAATGTAAATTTAACTTAAAACCTAAAACGTTGCTACCGTATTTTTACAGTAAAATTCTGGAAACCACAGCTGCTGAGTTTTTTTACAGTGTAGCATTACATCACTTGCTTACCAATGTGTGCTGTCAAAATGAATGTATTGTGAAGCAAAAAGCAGCATGTTTGTAATAAAAAAAAAAATCCATCATTAAGGCTTTTGTTTTCAAAATGCCATAATCTATAATAACACTTCCTCCAGTGAAAAATTCCATTCCCTCTTGTCCTCTCACATCAAAATCCACCAACATATTTGTTTAAAACTGTCTTTTAGCTTATAAACAGGGCTTGATCTGTGCATATGACTTTTTCAGTTTTAATTGTTTATTGATCATTGTGATGTTTTAATCAGCTGTTTGGACGCTCATTCTGACAGTACCCATTCACTGCAGTGGATCCATTGGTGATAAAGTGACATAATGCCAAATTTCTTTAAATCTGTTACATCTGTTAAGCTGCACTTAAAATATATGAATGCAACTGTTATGTTTTTTAAAAGCAATATAGCACAAAAAGGGTTTTTCAAGCAAAACATTTCACAAAAATGTGTTATAGGTGTACATCAGAGCACATCAGAGTCTTTATGTAAAGGAAAATGCTGCATGCATTTAGGCTTTAGTGTTCATGACTGAACATAAAGATATGAATATGGCATTGAAGACACTAAAACTGCCGCCACCCACACACATCCAATGTTCTTTCAAGTACTTGATCATTGATTAAAAGAAATGGCCAAGCATAATAAAAGCGACTAGTTTTTTAAGGTCAATTTAGATCTGCTGAATTAAGACTGCTAGCCATGTTTAGCCCACATCTAAATATTTAACTATCTTTTTAAAATCCATCTATCTACAGTGTGCCTCAAAGTGAAGAATGTCTTGTAACCTCTGATAGAACACCACGGTGTGTCTAAATGATGCTTAATTGGTTTTATTTGTGTCCGTGCGCATTCATGCGTGCTTGTGCATGTGTTTTCTCAGGTCTTCTCACTCTCTCTGGGGTGAGTCTGTACATCAGGTACTCTCAGAAGGCTTTGGAAGAAACTGAAAGGCGGATGGGTCGTGAGCAAATGGCTCAAGTGCACACATCATTTGGCTGGTCTATGGGCATGGCCTGGATCTCCTTTCTTCTGGAGGTGATCACTGGTCTTCTGCTACTGCTGGCTGTCAAGCTGGTGCCTTTAACCCAGTATGAAGAGACTGTCGCTCCCATATAGAGACTAACCACCGCCTTGAAACATACATGTCCATTTCAGGCAAGGTAGTCAGTTTTTGTCAAGGTAGGTCTCCTCTCTGTCTTACATTGTTAGCAAAAATGCAGATGTACATTAGCCTGTTCATTTCTAAGATGACTGTTTTCCACATTTTAGAATAATGGTAATATCATTAAAACTATCCACCGTTTTCTGCAACACGGAACTAATCCTATGGGTGAGATTTCCGGTTCATTAGCCTCTATAGGAAAATGAGAAGAATAGCGGCATGCTGTAAATGGCAAAACTGATTGCACTACAAAAAAAGTGTGTTCATAATTAATAAAATACATTAAAATAACAAGGTAAGGCACACCAATTTGCAATATCAAGCAGCAAAACGGTCTGTTTTGTACAGCTAAAAATAACTGGATGCGGATGAGACCGGATGGCTTACCCACAAAATTTACAAATGGCTGCACCCCACTCTTACTCTTGGATAAAATAACACAAATGGAAGTAAATAAAAAAGGGCACGTTTTGTATTCAGAACTAATTTCAAATGCTTAAAATCATGAGAAACATGATTTTGAGTAGTGTAGAGTTGGATAACCAAATTGCCCTTTGTAATATATATAATATCAGATATAAATATCAGAACTGTTATGTAAATTTCATTCAATTATTTTTCTTTTAGTGGTCATTCTGTTTCTTTCTCTGAGCTCTATTACCTTTTATAGCATATAAATTCAAAGGCCAACTGTCTGGCTCATTTTCATATCTTTTGTTGATAATTGCTACTGTTTGCTAGTAAATTTCATGTGTTTGCACCTCTGTAATGTATTATCTTTCATGCTGGGCTTCTGCTTTCCAGTATTCGTGTTTCACTTTTTTTCTCTTGCTGTTATTATCCTTGACTTTACATTATGAACGGAGCACGTAACTGGAAGCGTGACCTAACTGTATTTTTTTCTTACAGCCATCCATTGTTCATTATGTGTAGTTTTTAAAAAGGCTTTTCTGAAAGAAATACTTTGAATTCTGCAATTTGATTTGCTTTATATTTAATACCTTCTTTGATGTTTTATACTCAGGCTGCAGAAACTTCACATTTCATGATTGTGTGCTTTGAATTTTTAATTTTGAACTCTTTTCAAGAGTCAGGCTGTCCCTTTTAGAAACTATGCGCTATGATGGATCATATCTAATCATAGTTATTTGTCTTCTCACATTTCTGTCCATTAAACCCAAATAAGTAAATTTAATTTGCAATGCCAATATAGAGACCTCTCACAATCCCTGAGATGGAAATGTTGTTGTTCTTATAAATACTGTT
Source organism: Labeo rohita (assembly GCF_022985175.1). NCBI lineage: Eukaryota > Metazoa > Chordata > Actinopteri > Cypriniformes > Cyprinidae > Labeo > Labeo rohita. The sequence goes on from NC_066880.1 coordinate 8,835,415, forward strand.
CTTGTAAACACTGTTTTGCTTTTAATACAATCTTCTCATTTAAATGTATGTTTGAGTGCTTTGCACTTTAACTCGATTAGTAGCTGTTGTTGTTTGTCATGTCTCGTTGTTACAGCTTTCGGGGATATTACTTAATGGAAATCTTTTGTGTTGACTTTATTCTAATTTTTTAACAGTGAGGAACATGCTTTCGATATTCATCAAGATTAAAGATTAAAGCTTAACTGAATTGTCTGGATGTAATGGTTTGTGCATGACTTTTGTTTTACAAAAATGTGTAAAGGATAACATATTTGGGCACCAAAGGCTGGGCAAATGTAATAATAATAATCAGAAACAACTAATGCTCAACATTCAAATTCTGATTATACAGTACATCAAAACACAGCTCAACAGATCAACAACAGAAGAAGGAAATGTGACTCACAGTCATGACTTAAAAGGTGCTTTTGGCACACTTGGCTGAAATTCTGAATCATAAAGAATGTATTGTTTTAAATAAGCACTCTGGTGGGTTTAATTTTTTTTCTATGCAGGATAACAATAGCTGTAGACATCAGGGGTCTGCTTTAGCACTTCAGAGGGTGACAAGCTCTGGCGGAGGCAAGAAATCAGAATCATTCAACTTCATTTTCAGGTGTGGAAAGAAAATTGAACAAGTGAATGATGAGACTGCCTTTGTTTTTGATTGGTCTTGATGCTTCTTTCCAAACTGAAATTGATTATTGTTAATTTGGCTTATCATTTGTCTACATTTAAATTACCGGCATTTCATTTAAAGAACAGGCTGGTCTGAACGCAAATGCTGCATGCTTTTTGTTGAATTATTCACAAACAATAAATTGCGCTTCCCTATTTTTGACATCTTTTAGATGAATACATTGAGTCCAGTAATAGCACTCAGTCACTGAATAATTTTGAATTTCTGTTGGAGCCAATCTGTTTTTGTGGCCTCCTTCGTAAGTAGCTGATTAGTCCACCCCATCAAGCATAGACGGCCCCATCAGAGCGTTGGCAGACCACACAAGGCTGAAATTAATGTTCCTTTGGGCTGGCCTTGTGGCTTGCTCCATAATGGCACATGGCAGTATATTTCCATCATGAGATGTTTTACCCATATATGCAACTATCTATCAGTGGGCCCATCAATTTATGCAACCACATGCAGCATATATTTTCCTTTATTAAATATAGCTATTAATTAATTCCAATGAGATTATTAGCAGTCAGCAGATTTCCTATTAAAGTTTTTAATATATTAAAACATTTTTCATACTGTAGTGTGATTTCATGTGCACATTATAATGGCCTTCACACTCCAAAAATCGTAAAATGGCTTTATGGCAGAAAATACAAATTCATGTAAACAGGCCATTCTCACAAACCCATGCAAATAATGTCCACCACCAAATTAAGCCTACATTTATAAGCATACAATTTTAGCATTGTAATATTATTTTCAGAAAAAATTCACATTTCACCCCCAGTTATTTACCATAATGCACATTTTACTATTTTCATTAATGATGAATCTCTTACTGTACAGTAATTGTTTACTTTTTATTTTTCTAAACTATACTTTAAAATAAGATTAAATTTGCATAAATTCAAGGCAGTACAAATAATCCCATGATGTATATTTGCATTACAGTGAGAAAAATGAAATGTGCTTTACTCTCTAATGAATGCTAACAAATTTTTATATCTTTAAGCAAAGTATTGTTTTATTCTAGGGCTGTCACTAATGATTACTTTATTTTGGTAATCAAGTAGTCAAGTAAGTAATTACAATTTTATTTGTAGCAATGAAAATATACCCAAGAAAAATTACTTAATATACATATATAATAGCAATGAGGCAATAATAAATAGTACTTCATATGGTTTTATTGAGCAAAACTGTTAAAATACATAATGTATTATGAACAGAGCTAATGTACATTACAACAAATGACTGCAGAGGGTGCCAAGGACTGTTTTTACACTTTACAGCATAATCTAATTCTTGTTTAACTATTGACCAAACAACATTTAATTCAAATGTCCACTTAATCTTTAATATTTGGACTTTTTTTTATGACAAAAATGCTACAGCCACTGTAATTTCTTGAATATGTGGCCAAAATGTGTTAACAGGGGGTTAAACTTTCATTTTGAAATCACGTTGAACAGTTAGCATGTTGAGAAAGATATTGATGTATTCTCCTGTGTTTCCTAGGTTTATAAAAGATTTACCTTACAAATCTGATGAAATGGCATTCCCAAACACAACAATATGCAGAGATGGAACAGTTTGTGTGGAGCAGCATTTACTGTGAACACAGTCCCTCTGCGTATGTGACCCTGGAGCACAAAACCAGATCAATTTCATCATCTGAAAGCTGAATAAATAAGATTTTCATTGATGTATGGTTTGTTAGGATAAAACATTATTATATTTGAACAAGATACAACAATTTTAATATCTGAAATCTGAAGGTGCAAAAATCTAAATATTGAGAAAATCGCCTTTAAAGTTGTCCAAATGAAGTTCTTAGCAATGCATATTACTAATCAAAAATTAGGTTTTGATATATTTACAGCAGAAAATTTACCAAATATCTTCATGTAACATGGTATTTACTTATTATCCTAATAATTTTTATCATAAAACAAATTGCTAATTTTGATCCATACAATATATTGTTGGCTTTTGCTACAAATATACCCGTGCTACTTATGACTGGTTTTGTGGTCCAGGGTCACATATTTATTTAATGGAATTGTAGCGTTTGTGAATTCACAATAGCATTATGCTTGATTATGATTTTTAAATGGGTTGAATATATCATGCAGCCTCGGAAAACAGTCTAATAATACATTTCATTGAAGTGCCATTTCTGGTATTTTGCTAGTTACTCGACAACTGAGGAATCGTGACAGCCCTATTTTATGACATAACTTAGACATTTTCCTGACAGGTTTTGTGAGAATCACCCACACTCACTGATGTTGTGCAAAAGATTCTGCATATGTTATGCAATTTTGGAAGGCAAAACAAAATCTTGGCTTGTCAGCCATGACAGTGTTTACAGTGTCTTAACTGTACATTTCAAGGGCTATTGGAAACAGCAAATAAGCACCAAAATAAATTAACATTCCCAAAACCACTTTAGGGATATGTCATTTAAAAAAAATGATGTGGATTCAGCCAATTTGGTCCACGTGCATGCTATAGCAATAAAGTTAACTGCTTTATTAGCCGAGACTAGACAGTGGCCCTGAGCCCCTTCTGATATCCACTGCAGTAAATCTCTGCTTTGTCGTCATGATGATCCTTCTCTACACGACTACATCTAATCCTTATGGGGAACACTTATATAACACTCAATGATAAAAACAATAAAAACCATAATGCCATAATGCATCTTTTTAAAAGGCCTCAAACTGCTTAAAGTATGCATTTAAATGAGAATCAAATGTCAGTCACAATAGTTTGTGAGAAACCATTAAGTGTGTGTGTGTGTGTGTGTGTGTGTGTGTGTGTGTGTGTGTACATACATAGTGGGGACCAAACCAATGTGGGTTTGACATTGTGGGGACTACCTCTCACCACTGAATTAAGTAAATGGGTGAGTCTTGCAAACATGTTTTCTGTGAGGGCTAGGGCCAACTGGAGTGCAAAGTAGTGAATATAATTGTGCTTCCCTTTGCAGTTTTAAAATAGTTCCTGAGACCAAAAGACTGTTTTAAAGATTGGTTATGAGCTCTTTTCATGCTGCCCTCACAGAATTGCGTTTATGCTGTTGGGCCACAAACTGAGCCTTCAGTATAGCCAGCTGAGTGTCTTCCTCGCTGATGTCCAAATGCCACACAGCTCTGACAGAGCCACCAAAGTGAGGGAACATCAGAACCTGGACCCCCTGGCCCAGAGCTTTCACCTCTTCTTCATCCACGCCTGCCATCCGCTCACAGAACTCTGCTGGGCTCATCTGTGAGTCCCGCAGACGGAACCTCACAATGTTGGTTTCCACAGTGGTCTGATCCACCTGGTACAGAGGAGGGTCACACTGTAACAATCCTACAAGAGAAAAGGTGAAAAACATTTCATCTGAATCTTGAAATAGAACTTTGGATATTTACAATTAAATTCAAATTTAAATCTTTTAGTGGAACACAAAAGCTTTGGAGCTTTGGAACTTTCAAGCTTCAAAAAGGTTGCAACAGCACTACAAAAGTATCATAAGTGTAGTCCATATGACTTGTGCATTATATTCTAAGTCTTCTGGAGTCATACAATTGCTTGTGTGATGAACAAACCATAATTTTAGTAATAATTCACTGACATAATTTCAGTCTGATAAAGTTAACTACTGTTGAATTGAGTTGTTTAATTGAATCTGTCCGATTTGTCAACAGAATCATTAAAGTGATCTTTTTTTTGCCCTTTAAAGCTTGAAAGCCCCTGTCTGAAATTGAAAAGAGAAAAAAAAACTCCCCTTTTGTCACCCCTGGAAGGAAGAGTGTTAAATGGGTTTCTAAGAACATGAGGGTGACTAAACAATGAGGTTTATTTTTGAGTGAACTCTTCCTTTGAAGTCATTTATTTTAACAGCTTCAGTTCTGACTGACGTGTGTTTTCTTTTTATGCTTTTATTTAGTTTCTGATTTCCTAAAGCCCCCCGTGGTGTGGTGAAAATCAGGTTTGTAACATTGTTTACATGTGCAGTTTCATCAGTCAGCACCATTGCTGAGCATTAACTCCTTAAAACTGCAGAGGTACCAAAAACAGTATTAACATTTTAATTTGTATACTTATGAAGTTTGAGAGGCATTAAGAAATTGTCTTCAAAAGAAAAAACTTTAATTTTGATTATCAAAGATGAATTTTGTGACAGACAAGAAAAGACTTTTTCCATGTTTATTTAAAGTCCCAGCCTCAGAGGAGATGAGAGAGCAGTGGATTTATTGATTTATTTACTGTATATTATGTTGTTGCCGCACAGATCTAACATAAACGGGTTTTTTTTTTTCCACAGACATAACCGACTGTTTTAGTAACTCCTGTGTTTTTAACATAAACTTGTGTGTAGTTGACAGTTCGAGCAAAGCATGCACTGCCGTTGGCTACATGAAAGAGAACTTATTTAAAGTCCCAGCTTCAGAGGAGACAAGAGAGCAGTGGATTTATTGATTTATTTGCTGTATATTATGCTGTTGCCACAAAATCTAACATAAACATAATTTCAAACTGATATGACTTTAATACACATGATTTCAGCACAATATACATGAATGAATGAAAACCAAACAGATGGTTTTTTTAGCATAGTATTTGAGGTATGAGTTTTTCCCAATTCAGGAAAAGGGGGTGGGAAGCAGCAGCTCATTTGCATTTAAGGACACATGCACGAAAACAGCTTGTTTCTGCTTTCGCTCAAAATTTGAATTTATAAAAAGATATAATAAATAATCTGTCAGGTATTTTAAGCTGAAACTTCACAGACACATTCTGAGACGTATATTACATACTGTAAACAGGGGCATAAAATTAGGTCAGGCCCTTAAAAATTATGTTCAGTCAGGTTTAAAAGCATTATAGTCAAATGAATAAATATAATTAATGACTAACAAAATGGTGATGCTAAAACTCATTTCCAGCTACTGTGAATACGAGTATTTTATATGCTTTAATGTATTTCTTTAATTCTTTTATAATCATGGTCTAAGAAAAGCACTGCCATCATGCATAGGCTAACTGAAGCATTACACCTACAGTGCATGTGCAGTGTTGTGCTGAGGGTTGGAGGAAATCTATGGGGTTCTGTCACCTTGAGCAAAGCTTCTGGTGTTCCTGTGGTCCTCCTCCAGTCTGCCAATCATGTCTGACAGGGCAATCTTACCAGCTGCTGCCAAGACACCCAACTGGCGCATTCCGCCGCCAAGTGCCTTGCGGGCACGTACCGCTCTCTGTATGAAATCTTTTGACCCACCTAGCATGGTGCCCACAGGTGCCCCGAGTCCCTGCCAAAGACCAAATCAGATCAGATTTTCAGTGCTTTCACATGAAATTTAATAAATAGGCGTAGAAGAAGCAAAACAGAATCTATTAAAAGAAAACATTCAGACAGTGCAGTTCAGATATAATTATTGCATTAAATGGATTGAATGCATGTTTACTCAACATCCACGAAATGCACTTAAGGGGGCTTTTACACAAAAGATCTTTTTTTGAAAAAAAAATCATTTTCCTAAAAGGTTCATGTCATAGTTATATTATGCAATATTTTAGTATCTTTGATACTATTACATTATTTATTAATATTTTGAATTAAATTTTTTTTTCAGTTTAATTGTAGTTTTTGTAATTTTGTTAAATGATTTTATTTGTTTCTTTTTTAGTTATCTTATGTTTTATACAATACCTGTCAAAAGTTTTTGAACAGTAAGATTTTTTTTTCTTCTGCTCACCAAGCCTGCATTTATTTCATCCAAAGTACAGCAAAAACAGTAAAATTTTGAAACATTTTTACTATTCAGATAAATGCTGTTCTTATATTTCTATTCATCAAAGAATCCTGAAAAAAATGTACTCAACTATTTTAAATATTATTATTAATAATAACATAATAATAATAATAATATACTCACCCCCTTGTAATCCAATATGTTCATGTCTTTCTTTCTTCAGTTGTAAAGAAATTGTTTTTTGAGAAAAACATTTCAGGATTTTTCTCGATTTAATGGACTTCTGTGGTGTGCCCCTGAGTTTGAACTTCCAAAATGCAATTTAAATGCAGCTTTAAAGGGCTTTAAAAGATCCCAGCCGAGAAAGAAGGGTCTTATCTAGCGAAACAATAGGTTTTTTTTCCGGTCATTACAGTTAGGGTACGTCTAAAAACTCCCATCTCATTTTCTCCTCCAACTTTAAAACTGTCCTACATCGCTGTTTTACCTTCTTTGTTTTTTGTAAAGGGTGTTTGATCTTCTTTGCATGTTCACTTTGTAAACACTGGGTCGGTACTTCTGCGGCAATGTAGGATGATTTTGATGTTGGAGGAGATAATGAGATGGGAGTTTTTAGATGTACCCTAACTGTCATGACCGGAAAAAACAGATCACATAAAGCTAGACAAGACGAGCATTTGAGGTTAAAAGGTATATAAACTATATATATATAATAATAATAAAAAATAAATAAATAACAGATTGTTTTGCTAGATAAGACCTTTCTTCCTCGGCTGGAATCATTTAGAGCCCCTGCATTTAAACTACATTTTGGAAGTTCAAACTTGGGGCCACCGTAGAAGTCCGTTACATGGAGAGAAATCCTGAAATGTTTTCCTCAAAAAACATAATTACTTTACGACTGAAGAAAGACATGAACATCTTGGATGACAAGGGGGTGAGTACATTACCTGTAAATTTTGGTTCTGTTAGTGGACTAATCCTTTAACATGTTTAATTAACATCCATTCTAATATTTGATTACATTTAAATCAAAGAAAATTGTACTGAATGTTTTGTGTAGCAGCTATGTGAGCTTCATATATAAAAATAGCCATACAAGAATAACAGAAATTGTATTATCATAAAGTGGACCCTAACAGAAAGTGAGTGCTTACCTTGGACAGACACACACTGACAGAGTGGCAGTGCTGCAGTATAACAGAGGGTTGGACGCCCAGAGCCACAGCTGCGTTCATCACCCTCGCTCCATCCATATGCACAGCCAACCCAAACTTATCAGCCACAGAGCGAAGCTTAAAGTGGAAAAACACATACAGTTTCATTTTTTAACTTATAACATAAAAGTGTAACATGGATGTGCCTCATTTTGTCAAATCATGCATGAGGCAGTGCATGAAAACTAGTTGTGTTGCAGTTCTGCATTAATCAGTCTTTACTAAATGAACATCACCAGGCAGTGTAAATGGAGGGACTGTGTCCCATTGTTAAGAGTTTAGCCCCAGGTGTCTGGCTGCTTTAACATATTCTCTCGCTCTCACACGTTTAATGAACCAATGTTTAACCAATATCTAACCTCCTGCAGGAAGGACAGTGGGAGGACGCGGCCTCCCTGTACATTGTGCGTGTTTTCCACACAAATCAGGCGGGAGCGTGGGTAGTGTGAGTTAGGATAACCGTGACGGATCTTGGAGATCAGCTGGTCTAGGTCAAAGGTCCCGTCACCAAGGGTAGTGACTGTTGCAGAATGAACGCCTGCAAGCTATGAAGAAAAACAAGAGCACGTTATTTCAGTCTACAGATGATGTGGTATGAGCTTATAAACTCGCTTAAAACACACGTTTCATTCCCCACTAGTTAATTTAGTTGGTCTACCAACAAAATTCAACAGTAAACATATACTACTCACCCCCATGTCATCCAAGATGTTCAGGTCTTTCCTTCTTCAGTCAAGAAATTAGGGTTTTTGAGGAAAACATTCCAGGACTTTTCTCCATATAGTGGACGTCATATAGTGCAGCATGCAGTTGGATCATTCTTTTTCTTTACTGTTTTCACTGGCATATTATCAAACTATCTAATTCTAACATTTGTTTATATTTCTATTCAAAATCCTGATTCCTTGATTTCTGAAAAATAAAATCGAGGCAAAACATTAAATTTGAATTAATCGATAAAATCGGTAAAATCACCCAGCCCTGCTTTCATCTTTAAAATCATCTATCATCATTGTTTTACCTTTCTTTGTAAATGGCTTTGACTTTCTTTGCACGCACACACACGTTGGCCTTTCCAACGTGACTACCTAATGCGTGGAGTCGAGCTAGAACAAGACAAGTATTTATGGTCAAAAAATATATTAATTTTAGTATTTCTTTTGTAAAATAACTGATGGTTTTGCTTGGCTTCCATTGAAAACTGCTATATAGTTTCCTCAAAACCCTTAGATTCTTTTTGACTGAAGAAAGAAAGACCGGAACATCTCTTATACCCTTGGGTGAGTAAATTACCAGGAAATATGAATTCTGGTGTTAAGCACTAAATCAGCATATTAGAATGATTTCTGATGGCTACTGAAATTTTACCATTACAGGAATAAATTATATTTTAAAATATACTAACAAAGACAACAGTTATTTTAAATTGTAAAAATATTTTTATTTTAGAATGGTAGTGTAAACGCATTACAGAACAAATTAAATTTTCTAAAGCATCATGATCATTGCCACCACATCTCTAAATTAGAATTGTGTTTAATAGCATTCTGTGGTGGAAATGACATTTTAATATTTTGGAATTAACTGGCAGGCTCCTTTATGTGCTACATAAATCATGTAGTTGTCATGCAGTATTTAATTAAAACTATACTGATATAGGATTACAAGGAATAACACGAGACAAAGAACATATAAGCCTATGTAAGAGTTCATACCTGTGCACTTCCTCCTTGCTCGTAAATATGAATATGAGAGAGATCACCAACTATCATCTCATCACCTCTTTCTCTGCAGTGCACCATAACTGAGACCAAGAAGGAGGAAAGAAATATGAGGTGACATATGTGTTGGAAAGAACAGCTTTACGTTGGCGCAACAACTGGTCACTAACAAGACCAAAATTCCAAGAATAGTGAGCTATTTCTGTAAGCTGAAGTGGAAATCATTATTATTTTTGAAATATTAGATTTTAATAGGCAGAAGCTGCTCTCAGACAGTGACGGACCACAGTGACACTGGAAAACAGAATTATACGTGTCCATTGTACCTCAAAGATTTAACCAAGTGACAACTGTAAACAAGTTTTATTAATAGCCCTGGGCACCATCCTGCAATCTCACCTGCAATCAGGTTACTCATTGTTCCTGTGGGGACATACAAAGCTGCTTCCATGCCAAACATATCAGCAGCAAATTTCTGTAGTTCTATGGAGAGAATGGGGCAAAAAAATCATGTATACATTTCCTAATGCAAGAACATAATGTAAACAACAGTTTTACGTTGCATATACACTACCAGTCAAAAGTTTTCAAACAGTAAGATTTTTAATGTTTTTTTAAAACATTAGATGTCTCTTCTGCTCACCAAGCTTGCATTTATTTGATCCAAAGTACAGCAAAAATAGTAAAATTTTTAAATATTTTTACTATTTAAAATAACTCTTTTCTATTTGAATTATATTTTATATTATATTTTAAAATGCAATTTATTCCTGTGATCAAAGCTAAATTTTCAGCATCATTACTCCAGTCTTCAGTATCACATGATCCTTCTGACTTTTTTTTAATTATTATTTTTTATTATTTAATAATTAATAACATATAATTATTATAATATTTAAAGATTGAAAACATTTTTTTTAAAAGCAAATAGAAAAAAACAATATTAGAATAAAAAAGCTTTTTTCATTGAAGGATCATTTGACTGGAGTCAAATGATTTTAAAAAAAATTTAATATTATTAATAATTAATAATAATATATAATTAATAATAATATTATTTTAAAAAAATGTAACAGCAAAATTGTTAGAATGATTTTAAATTATGTGAAAAATAATTCTAAAATTTTACTGTTTTTCACAGGTTCTTTAGATAGATAGATAGATAGATAGATAGATAGATAGATATAGATTATATATTCAAATAGAAAATTAAAAATTGAAAGCTTTTGACTGCTAGTGTATAAACACTTCTTCAAACAACTCATTTTTTAAAATATATTTAATAGTACAGTGATTAAACTATGAAAAAAGTATGGAAATGATGCATTTCCAATAAATAAATCAAAGTATATTATATTTTATCATATTCAAAGCAGCCACCCTTTGGTGTAACAATAGATTTGAACACCATGAGGTGAAACCTAGCTACTTTAAGTCTAATGTCCAATTGGAAAATCAATAAATAACAAGTTTAAGTTCAAACATTATCCTTTAGGGCAAGGTTTACCTTAAACATGAATTTAATATATATCGATGGAAAATTGAACACTAAACTTTGAGTTTCTAAACTAAACTAGTTGATAATCTACTGTTTAAAAGTTTGGGATTTTGTTTTTCTTTTGAAAATGTCTTTTATTTTCACCAAGGCTGCTTTTATTTGATCAAAAATACAGTAAAACAGTAATATTGTGAAATATTATTACAAATTAAAATAGCTACTCTCTATTTTAATACATTTTGAAAAGTAATTTATTTCTGTGATGTATAGAAACAGTAGTATTTCAGTAGGTCTAACTTAAAAGGATGGTTAACACCTTGTAATGCTAACATCGGAATACTAGCCGATGAAATAGAACATAAGTAGTTCTTATTTAAAGGGGTCATCGGATTTTTTCAACCCATTTTCCACAAGTTGATATGATTCCTTAGGGTCTTAATGAAAAGTCTATAATATACTTTGGTTAAAAATTCTCAATGGTAGTGTAAAACAACACTCTTTTTACCTTGAAAAAATCAGCTCTGCAAAATTCATCCTGTTCTGGTCAAGGTTGCTTTAAATGTTAATGAGCTCTGCTCACCCCACCCCTCTCTTCTCTCTGTGGAGTGATGAGCCTGTTTACTTTAGCCGCATTTAACCGCTAAACTTGCTAACTAGCACTTTATTAGGAAAGGCAAAAAAAACAAAACAAAAAAACCCTATACTCACTTCTGCTGTAAGTGGAGCTGAATCACAAATGATTCGCGCGAACATAGACAGATGTATGTACATCGAGAGGTGCATTCCCTTCACAAACAAGCGTAATCCACTGCATCTTCAGTGGCTCAGATGTCGGGAGAAAATGAGGACCACTATGTTCATTATTACATCCAGCAACACAACACTTCAATCGCTCAATCTGAGATATTCTTGTCTAACTTACATCCCTGTTCCAGCATCGAAACAATGGAGGTCGGACTGTTATTTGATCCAAAGTACAGCAAAAACAGTACAATTTTTAAATATTTGATCTGTTTTATTTTGACAGCTGATCTGAGGTAAGACCCTCATGTCAATCAACTATTGTGGGAGTGGCCTCTGTTGTTGTGACACCACACTGACAGGCATCTGAGAATGGCTTGATTTGAAAAAGGGGATATTATTTTTAGATTAATTAAAAACCACTGCATGGATTTTTATCATTATAGAGTAGATGTGTACATACACAGCCAACACACATGTTCAAACAACATGTAAACGTGAACTCTGCATCCGATGACCCCTTTAACAGAAGATCCAAAACACAGCCTAGTCTGTAACTGTTTTACAGTGTAACAGACAAGAACAGCAGGTAAAAATGCAGACCATAGGTGAGCAATGTTGCATTTGCCACATCTGTTTTTATGCATTTAACAGATGTACCACAATTAAGCACAACTGGAACCTTTTAACTTATCAGAATAAGAGTCTGACATTACAGAAGCACGCAACTGACTGTGTGTCAACCTCTAACCATTAACTGTAGGGTCTTCTCCGAGCACATCGTCTCCAACCTCTGCCTCTGCCATGGCTTGGCGCATGGCTGCTCCGGGTTTGGTGACTGTGTCGCTGCGGAGGTCCACGGTACGAACTGCTGATCCCGTAACCACCTGCGGGGACGCATAGTATAGTCGCACCGGATCCACTTGAAAAACACGACTAGGTTTGTGGAAGCAACGACGGAGTAAACGAGCTGCAACTGTCAGTGTTTTGGAGCTCATGGCTTCTTTTTTTGCACTGTAATGTAACTATATTTCACAAAAGTGCATCAGTTCACAGGCCCTTGCTGAACTTTGAGCTATTGTATTCTGTAATCATTGATGTAGGAAGCCTGAAGCTTACAGACATGAATAATGGAACTCGATGGCATCGATCAGTTTACAGTAAAACTACAAAACTAGTCGAGGTTGTTGAATCAACAGAAGGAAACCACTTGCAGTGCACAGTTTGATTTATAATAATGATCCCGGTGAAATTTTTTATAGCCTGACCCATATTAAGTGATGGACGTATTCGTGCATGTATACGTTGCCTAAAGTTATATTCACTTTGTCCACTTGTGGGCGCTCAAGTATAACTGTATCAACAGCTCTTGAGGACTAAACTTTGATTCGAACATTTCCAGCTGCATTTTGTAGTAGTATATTACGTTTTCTTTGCTTTTCTGTTGCTCTGTACAGAGCAAACCTATCATACAGTGACCTCAAGAAGTATTTGGGTGCATAATCCACACTCAAAATGGCACTGCATTAAATAAAACACCATAAAGTGGCATTTATTAACACATGCACTTCACATCTGCTACCCTAGTGAAAAATCAATATACTAAAATTTATTTTAAATACATTTATTTTATCCTAAGTATACTACATATACATGTACATATTTATATTCTTAATAAAAATACCCTGAAAGTGTACTTTTGGTAAACTAAACTGATATACTTATGTCTGCTAAACTAGAACAACTATTGCACTCAATGCTCTTTAATTGTGCAAAAGTAATGCTGAAGTCCAACTAAAGATATACTGAAATATATTTGTTTGTGGTAAAGTGAAACTATTGCAAGTATACTTCAGGTACACTTTAAATATCTTGCATTAAATGACCAATATTAATATTTAATTCTCATCAACAGTGACATTAAGACACATTTTAACACTTGTGCATTGTGCACAAGTAGTACTCCAGATAAATGTTAATTATAATTGCTATATCAGTAAGTCTTGAGCAATATGTCAGTAAATATGTTAATAGATTTCAGCAATAAATGTATTTTACATATATTACTTTTTTAATAGGGTAGACATCAAATTTTGTGAAAAATAAGTTAATGTGACGAACAACATATGGTTATTTTACACCTGTGTGGAAATAAAGTCCTAGAAAAAGCTCTTGTTGTTTGTTTACAGATGCCGGTTGTGATATATAATGCAATGACATTCTTCAATGACATTTAAGCGTGACTTTTGGAATATATATTTTTTTAATGTTCACCAAGGCTGCATTCTTTTAAAAATACAGTGAAATCAGTAATATTATGAAATATAATTACAATTTAAAATGTAATTAATCCCTGTGGTGGCAACGGTTTTAATTTTTAACAATTGTAATTATTCCAGACATTTGATAATGTATACACACACACACACACACACATATATATATATATATATATATATATGTATATACACTGACAATCAAAAGTTTGGGATCAGTAAGTTTTTTAATGTTTTTTTAAAGACGTCTTTTCTGCTCATCAAGGCTGCGTTTAATTGATTAAAAATACAGAAAAAGCAGTAATATTGTAAAATATTATTGCAATTGAAAATATTGGTTTTCTATTTTAATATACTTTAAAATTGAATTTTTTCCTATGATGCAAAGCTGAATTTTCAGCATCATTACTCTATTTTCATTCTCACATAATCCTACTAATATGCTGATTTATTATCAATGTTGTAAACAGTTGTGCTGCTTAATATTTTATTTTATTTTATTATTATTTATTTTGTGAAACCTGTGACACTTTTTCAGCATTCTTTAAATGAAAAAGAATTTTATTTAAAATAGAATTCTTTTATACACTACCGTTCAAAGTTTGGGGTCACTAAATTGTTTGTTTTTTCTTTGTTTGAAAATCAGCGAGGATGTGTGAAATTGATAAAAATTGACAGTAAAGACTTAGAAAAGATTTCTATTTTGAAAAAGTGCTGTTCTTTTGATCAAAGAATTCTAACAAAAAAATAATCACCGGTTCCAAAAAATATTAAGCAGCACAATAAATATAGTTTGTTTAATATTACTGTCACTTAGAAAACAGGGATGTTTAACAGTCGTAGACATCTTGACTGCATATCATTCTTCTAACTCATGTGTAACTAGAAACAGTTTGACTTTGATAACCTTACATCCACCTACAGATATTTAGCAGTGTCATTTAGTCACAACATGCATTTTTGTTAAATGACTGCATCTATATTGAAGATGCTTCCTGTTTATATGCGGCCACTCCATTATCCACGTCTCATTAACAGATCTTAATTGCAAATCTAAAATAACATCAAACCCAGTATGTCAGCATGGCTCCTAATTCCGCTTGATGCTCGGGTGTCACGCTCGCACGCTCAGCGCCGTGAGTAACACGATCTTATTTATACTCTCTGCACTCAGACCTGAAAGGCCTGTCCACCCGCTGCAGTGATGTCATACGGTCAGCAGCGGAGGTTTCCTGGCCTTTACTAGCTGTGTTTCCAGCAGCTGAGCTCTGCCAGGCCGACTCTAATAAAACCCTGCGGGAGGTGTCAGGAGAGGTTGTGAAAGTGAGTCGAGCAGCTGTCTGGGTTTCCAGTAAGAGGCAGGAGGGTGGGGGCAGGTGAGGGCTGGGGTGTGCCAGATGGCACCCGATTCTTACATTATATTCAAATGAGAGCATTTGTCATCCATCCCATGCCAGACTCATCTAGCTGTAGGGCATGACTTGCAGTGCAGCAAAGAGATCCGTGTGTGGCGAGAAAACTCCCATCATGAGTTCTTGAGCATTCCGTATGCTTGAGATAACTTTTTACGATTTTTGGACATGTGAGGAGATCAGTTCAAACCCTGTAATTCTCCATGGGCTGATGTATTGTTGTTTGATGGCGGTAAAAATGAATGTCATATATCACAGAGTGCTAAATAAACATGTAAAGCAGGATTGTTTTTAGGCACAGCACGTTGTACCTTAATGTATCAGCGTGTGTCTATATATTTGTCTTTTACTGCAGCTGCTGGATTAGTGCCCGTAAATGAGCTGCATATGATTTTTTTTCTAGTGTGTCTGAAGAAACAGCTCCCTGTTGTGAGAGAAACCGTTGCAGTAAGAGGAGGGTTTACTGGAAGTCAGTTTGAAAGAGTTCCCTTCATTCTTCTATTTTTTTTAGCACGCTAAGATTCTCCTGCTGATTGCATTGCATATTTCCCCAACCAAAACTATGCACGCACAGACTGTATGTTATTGTAAATACTGCATATTTACTCTAGTGGAGTAGGATGGCAAAACTTTCTCTCAGGAAAACTCAAGCAAGTGTTTAGATCAGCAATTTGTGCATTTCATACTTTTTATATACCGTCAGTGTTGAGGTTTTTGTGGACATTTTCAGTTCAGTGCTGATAAGCCCTGTGCATGCTGGCATTAGCTTTGTGTAAATATTGAAATGGTTTCCTCTTGAGTAGAGGCCAGCTTATCTGGATCCATCATAACAATGTCTGTCAGGAACAAATTGTTTTTATTGTAATACTGTTTTCAAATATTATGTTTTTTTTTTTTTTCTTTTCTTTTTTTTTCATTTTTTAAATACTTCTGTTTCATTAATTTTTTGTTTACTTTGCACGTTTTATGAAAATGATTTTATATGAATCATTTCAGTGTAGCTTAGTTTTTTGTTTACTTTGGATAATGTCTTTCAGGTTAGGAAAATGTTTTCTTATGAATCATTTCATCATAGTTTTGTTTTGATTCATTTTTTTGTTTACTTTGCATGTTTTCTTTCCATTGACAACAAATGTTTTCATATGAATTGTTTCAACGTAGTTTTGTTTAATTAAGTTTTTTGTTTACTTTGCATATTTTCAGTTTACAACAAATGTTTTCATATTGTAGTTTTGTTCAGTTTTTTGTTTATTTGGCCTATCGTCTGCTTTTTCAGTAGTTTTCGTCTTCTTTTTTAGTTTAAAATAATAACCCTTTTCTGACTTATACCATTTCATTTTGAAATGCAGCAGTTAATCATGTTTGCGCATACAGCATTGACAGCTTGACATGCAGCTGTCATTAGATACATCAGTTAACCTAAAAAGGACAAAGCCAGATACTGCCTAGGGCTCATCATTTCCCGCTTTGAGTCGTAAATGAAGGTTCTAGCTAAACATAGAGTGCAGGATTTAGCACAATCATCACAGTACTGTGACATCACAGGTCCTGGGATCTGTAGCTCTATTTTGGTGGTGTTTACAGCAACAGTACAGACAAAACACAAGCTGGACGTGCTGGTCTTGTGGAACACCCAAACCAGAAGATCTGATTCAAAGCCATTGTTTCTCCTCTTTTGTTTGGGGCAGTTATGTCCTAAAGTGCTTTGTCCACGTTTGCACGTTGTACATATTTCGTACTTGCCATGAAATGCTGTTTATATATGTTAATATATAATATAATATAATATAATATATATATATATATATATATATATATATTTTTTTTTTTTTTATGAAATTATGCTGTAAATAAGAAACTAAATCTGCCAGCAGGTGGCAGTAAATGTCTTTGAGTCATCCATTCATTCATTCATTCAATTCGTTCAAACAGTTAATTCATTCAGGAATTAAGTAATTGGCCTTCTTTATAAATGTGCCTTTGAATCATTGATTCACATGATTCGTTCAAAACGCAGATTCAGTCAGAAACTAAACATAGATGTGTTAGTCGGAGATGCGCAACAATTCTGCTATGGCTTCGAAGGTAATATGCTCTCTGCAAAATTGAGCAAAAAAACATAATATAATTGGTTAACTGCTAGTTGGTCAGACTAGTAGTTAAGACACTGTCTTAACATTGAGGCTAATTTTATGGCAGAATATCTTGAATTTTAGGGGCCAGCGCATTAATCAGTTTTTTATTGCGAGTGTACTGAATTAATGTTCACATTTAGTCTAGAACAAAAATAATCATCATTTTTACACAGCGCACACAACGCCTCTGCACTTACTCCCAATTTAACTCAGCATGGGTTAAATTACTAAAATCTATTTTTAGCCTTTATGATATACTGACAGAGAAAGAGAAAGTCACTTGCTGAATCAAAGTTCACCAAAATTAGATATTGCTGTATAAGATGCCAAGTGTCATAAAAATACAAGGCATGATCTTACAATCATCATGGTAGCACACCCAGCACCAAAATAATGCAATCAAACATATTTAACAACATAACAAACCCTTTCTGGGAATCCCAGTTAATGTTTTTTTAATTGTTTAATTATAAGATGACTTGTTTTTTTTCACTTCCATAAATAGTCCATTAAACAGTATTTTACTGTAAAATTATGCGAATGAGATCTACTACTGTTTTTCAGCATATTTAGTGCAAATTAACAGGTTTTTACTGTAGCCTTTTACAGGTCTTTTTTTGTGTTTGTTTACGAGGAGTGATAACACGTAAAGTAGAGCACATTCCCATCATTTGTCAAATGTTTTTATTACAGTATATAATCCAAACGCCTGAATTAATACAGAAAACTATATGCTGTACATAATGACAGATGATTATGCTTAAGCTTCCCACTTTACCAGTTATACTCATATTCATCCTATATCATGTCACTACCAGTAAAACCAATGCACCCACGTACTGATTTTATAACTTTCACCACTTCTGTTCCCTCAAACTGTTCTTATTGTTTACGTGTTTGTGTGTGTGTGTGTGTATGTGTTTGTTATTTTTTTAAACACCATAGCTTCCTTCCTGGTAGAGTGTGGAATCTCACAGCAGTTATTCCAGTAAAAGCTGGAAAGATCACATGTCACAGGCTGTTTTGATGAAACTGCATTGAAAGTCTCATGAGTACAGGTGACCGTAATTCAGAGTCATGCTTTAATCCATTATTGTTAATCTGGCTTTTATTGGCAGAACAATCAGAAGGGAAATACTGTTCTTTGTAATTTTACTGGAATCGCTATTTGTGTGTGTGTGTTTGTGTGCAGGTGTGTTTGTTTGTACAGGCTGAGAGAGAGATAAAGAGAGTGAAAGCGAGCCTGTCATTTGATCTGGTGTGGTACCGTACGTGATAAGGAAGCCCGGTGTTACCGTCGGACATGAGTTTTCCATTTCCTCCCAGACTCTTCGGTCTCATCTGCATAGTACTGATAAAGCGACATGATGCGACGGTCACAAATGCTCCTGCAGCTGCTGCAGCATCCTGCTTCAGAGTGCAGGAACTCAGGATAGCAAAACTGCTGCGACAGACAATAGAAGCGACATTCAAGAAGAATTGCCTGTCAACCTGCATTTGCTCTCAGCTGAGGAGGCACAGCTGCTGTGAGTGAGCGTGCGTGCGCACGCGTGTCTATACGCACTATCCTATATGTCTTAGAAATATGCCATTGGGCTCTCAGCTGGACCGTTTTTCTGACATTAAATTGGATTAGCTGTGAATGGAGGGAGAGACAGAGAAATATTGACTCCTTCTCGGAAAGGAGAGAGAGGGCAACGCCTTTCCAATAACCATAAACCCTGGGGCTGAAAATAGACCATACAAATGTGTATATCACAAATGAGCTGCTGTTGTTTGTGGACGGTGGGTGGTGTTCTTCCACTTTCTCTTTCAAGGGTGCAGTCTGTCTCTCTTAAGTCAACACACTCTTAGTAATGACCTCAATCAAAAGAGAATGCGGTAAATGAGGTGTTACTCTCATGGATTGGCACCAGAGTAATGTTTGTAGTGCACACCTCCAATAAAGCTCACCCTTATCTTCGTAATTGCCGTGTGGCCTGATGTCTGTTATGATCTATGAATGGCGTTATATATTTCCTAATTAGTCAGAGGATGTTGCATAATGATGCATATGGTCAGAGGTCAGGCCTTCTCCTTAAACTCCACCATATACAAACACAAGCACAATTATATAACATATCTAATATAAGTTTGAGGTAAGTATTTTGTTGTTGTTACTGGAATGAGAACTTTTGTTCAGCAAGGACAAAAATTAAGCAAAAGTGAGAACAGAGACATAAAAATGCTGTTTGAACGTCAAAGAATCTTCTTTTTTTCATATATATATATATATATATATAATTTTTTTTCTTTTTTTTTGAAGGCTTACGTGACACTGAACACTGAATTAATTAAAAATACCCTTTTCCAAGAGTGCTTAAAGGCAGTCCAATAACAAACAAACAAACCATTATGGTGTAAACAGGTTTTTTTTTCCAATATACATAAATCTTAAAGTAATAAAATAATACCTACTTGAGCCTTTCTAACTTTAATGTTAATTTTACTCATTTTAATTATGGCTCTTACAGACCCAAAACTGAATGAATGTTTTTTTTGTTGTTGTTGTTTTTTTTATACATGAAATATTATTTATATATTATTATTTATATTTGATTAAACAAATGGAGTCTTGGTGAGCACAGGAGATTTCTTGTAAAACAAAAATTGACCCAAAACTTGGTTGTTTATTTTATTTATTTATTTATTTATTTATTTTTAATTTGGTTTGTATATTATTTATATATTATTATTAATTTATTTTTTGGTTAAACAAATGCAGTCTTTGTGAGTGCAAGAGATTTCTTGTAAAAAAACAACAAAAAAAGACCTAAAACTTTTGAATGGTTGTTTTTTATTTATTTATTTGTTTGTTTTATATATTATTTATATATTATTATTTATTTATATATTATTATTATTTATTTATTTATTATTAAAACAAATGCTGTCTTTGTGAGCACAAGAGATTTCTTATATAAAAACAAAATCGTTCCCAAATGTATTTATATATTTTTTAATTTAATTTTTTTTATTATTATTATTATATCTTGTTCTTGTTATGAGAAATTTTTTTGAAGACTTCTGTGACACTGAAGACTGAAGTTATGGCTGCTGAAAATTCAACTTTGTCATCACAGCAATAATTATATTTAAAAATATATATGATAGAAAAGAGTGATTTTAAATTGTAATAATATTTCACAATATTATTTTGCATCCCCGAAGGGCAATTGTTTATTTATTTATTTTATTTTATTTTTTAGTTTTAGTGTGTGATTTCTGTCTAACTAAAGTAATCAATTACCAAATAATGTGTTAACTTGCACAAGCAATGACTGTGCATTTTGTAAAGTTACCCTAACAATTCTGTAATTATAGTCGACTCTTAATATTAACTTAAAAAAGGGTATTGTTGTGATGATAAACAATTTTGTTTCAGTGTCCTTCATAGTGTAGGTGTGAATGGACATTCTAATGTCTTTTAATATATCCTGCTTGAAAAATCCCATTCTGAATCCGAATAAAATCCTAAATCTAACTGCTGTTTGGCTAGATGTAAGTACCTACATTAATCTAGAATCATTAAAGTTCTACCATTCCCCTGGTAAACTATCCAGGATTAACTTTGTGACCTAACGTCCATCACAGACATCCTGAAGCTTGTGGTACCTTTGTTTTCAGTTCCGTAGAGGAAGTCAAATCTCAAGGATTTTGGTAATGCTCGAAAATGCCTTTGTTTTGCTCACTCTTTTACGGTTAGGACATTCTGTCGAGAAACTACGATTAAGGTCCGCCTACACCATGTGACTTCTTGGCTAATGAATGTTTGTTGCACATGAGTACATTTTTTTGCAACACACCAGGGACTGTGGTGTAAAGCCTCTTCATATTCCCAATAGGGACTGTAGTATTTTAAGGTCTGAACGAAACTGCTTACGCACAATCTATGTGGCTGAATTGGCACTTTGATTTCTGTCAAATAGGCTTTGTAGTGTATGCAGAATTTCACCAAGTTTACTGGCTATTGTAACTTAAAGGGGTTGTGATGGGATTGTGCTATTTTCTTTAGTTTTCGTAAGCATGTTCTCTCAAGGCTGTTCATTTTACTTCCCCAGAGCCGTTCTGAAACTTAGGGCCGGCAATACAATGCTTGGCGCCTTTGAAACTCTCTAGAGTCTGAATGGCACTGCTAAAACTGGCTTTATGTATGTATGGATTACATAAACATTGACAATCCAGTAAAATTGGCAAAAGTTACTCTGACTTGGCATAATTTTTATTGCCTTATAAAGTTTGCAGAATACAATCTGCTAAGTGAGTCACATAGATTTTCCAGTTGTATGTTATTTTTTTATGCGAAATAGCTTCCATAGAAAGTGAATAAACATCGTCTATACTTCCTCTTTGTAAAAAAAAAAAAAAAAGTAATATTTTACTTCTAAACATTTCATAATCAGCCTCTTTCTTGTGAATTGGGAAGTGGATAAAGCACACGTCTGTGAATCCTGGTACATGCCTGTCCAAATTCTTTTCTCAATGCCTTCCACCTTACCAAACCTCAGACTTGCAAAATCCAAACAAATGAAATGAAAAACAGGTGAGTGCAAACGTGCAAACTAGGCAGGTTGGGTCAGTTGGTATAGGAGGTGCAGCTTTAAAATTAATATGGTGTTGTTTGGTATTTTATGAATATTAAAGTCAAGTGTTTATGGTTCAAACGCTATGCACTTACATCACAATTTGGTCAGTTAGCCGGATGCGTGGCCGATACTCAGATGTAAACAACAGCATGAATTGCATGGTTAATGTACTACTGAATACTGCTAGTTTATGCTGTCTGAACCATGGAAAAAACGTGTGGAAGCTGCAAAATCATATATAGAAGTACTTAGTAAGCAGGAAAGATCACAACATTTTGACAAACTAAAGTTAAAAGGTGGTAAGGATACGTATGAGCAGTATTAAGATATCAGCCTAATATTTCACCAGACTGGAAATGATAAGAGCAAACATGAATGTTGTCAAGATTCTTGTCCTGAAAATCCTGGTTCAGTTTGGCCAACCACAAACGCCTTTTGATTCCTCTGACAGTTTTTGGCTCTCCTCTTCTTGATTTGTTATAACTTTTGGCAGTCTATAGTACTCCAAATGCTTTTCCTGGTCCGACCAACTAGTACAGTCCAAAACATGAAATAATTCATTTTCAGCAGCAATAATCAGCCAAATATGCTAGTTTCGTTCGGTTCAGTGGCATTGTTTACGCTCAGTGCCGCCGATTGATATGACACGTCGTGAAAACACTTTATAGCAGAGAAATTGCAGATGATAGCTAGTGACAACATAACTGAGCTTTGCTTTTTCATTGCACAACAACTGGTTCTTTATGCATGCGTAAGATGTGTTATTCTAGCTGTATGGTTTTATTTAGTGAGATTGGCGTCTCAGCATCATGTTTTATATGCATGGGTGCACGTAAGTTGGAAATTCATATAAATATAGTAAAGTAAAAAAAAAGAAGAAGAAAAAAGAAAACGTAAATAGTAGCGTTGCATTTTTTTCAGGTGTACTATAAAATAATTGTATTTTTATTTAATACTCATTTTTTATTTTGAAATATAATTGTATTATCACACTTTATTATTTATTTTTTATTTTATTTTAATTATATATATATATTATCGCATACAAAAGTTTGAGTTTGCCTAATATGTGTGTGTACTGTGTGTAATTATTATGTATATATAAATACAAGCACATTCATGTATGTGTGTGTACATATATATATATATATATATATATATATATATACTCTTAAAAATAAAGGTGCTTTACAATGCCATAGAAGAACCTTTTTTGTCTAAATGGTTCCATAAAGAACCTTTAACATCTAAAGAACCTTTCTGTTTCACAAAAAAAAATTCAGATTATAAAAAGGTATGAAAGAGATGGTTCTTTCACTGAATGATTCTTTGTTAAACCAGAAATAATTCTTCTTTGGCATCACTGTGAAGAACCTTTTAAAGCACCTTTTATATATATATATATATATATACAGCTTTATTCAGTGTGATATCTAATCGTGCAAATCTCTCTTACTTTCTCATTCGAAGGTTCTCTGCCTTGTTTTCCCCAGACTTTTAAGTGTACTCTCCTTTATTCCTACCTTTCTCGGCTCATGTGTTCTTTTGCCAAGAAATCCATCTTCAAATATCCCTTTCTGACCCTATTCCTTTTGACCCTCCTCACTGTCTTTCTCCTTCTCCCTCCCCCCTTTTCTCTCTCTCCCCCTCTCTGGAAAGTCACATGGTTTCCCTGAAGTGGAGCACCATAAAGCGTGGAGCGCAGGGGGCTCACTGCCCTCATTTATTTTCATGCTCTGCTTGAGCAGCCCCCTCATTGGTCGAGACAGTGTCATGTGACATTTTGTGCCTGCCTGAGGTAAAATTGCCAGGTGCATTTATGCAGCACGTAGCAAAAATTTCAGGGTACGTTCTGTATCGCCCTGCAGATTATTTGGCATTAAATGTCGGGTACTGCATTTTCTGAGGTGTGTATGGCAACTTGAGCATCTGCAGAATTAGTAGTGATATGTGACTGAGGATAAGGAAGAGAAAGTTATGTAAGGGTGTTAGTATTCAAATAGCATGCTGTTTTAGTGCCCTCAAAAGACTAGAGTTGCACAGTTTGTATGCTAGGAATCAAAATATGCTTTACAAAGACAAATAAATGGAATGTTCCAGGAATCTGCAACAATCCTGCTATAGAATAGAGATTAAAACCAGTTTGTCTATTGTTCAGCCTGTCATTATGCTATTTATGCCACTGAATGTAGCTTGACTCACTCCTGCTAATTGCTTCTGAGAAAAATAGTTCTAGTTTCTCATGCTATTACAATGAAATCAAAAGAATTGTGCCGTTAAAATCATTAGCTCTTCTTTGAACACTGCAAACCTCAGAAACGTAATTTAAAGGGAGTATAAATTAACTGGAAAAATTCTACAAAGAGAGAGCAACAAAAGCAGGTTTATGTGGGCCTCGGTATATCCTGCTGATAAGTATTGACAAGCCATAGGCTGTGGTTTTGTGATGAGGTATCATTTTACAAACATGGAAGTCGGGTTTTGGCTCAGCCGTTTATGAATCTTCCGGCCATACGCTCCTCAGATGGAGCTGCATTGCAACCAGCAAACCAACATGCTTGAGTGGCTTTTTTCCAACACTTATTCACATTTTTATTCCTCCCTTCTTAGTCTGTCATGGTCAGTAAGTGGTATTCTGATTTTCTTCCAGGAATCCCTGAAAATTCTGTGTTAGGCAATGTTGTTATTACGTGTTTATGTCTGTGTGTCGCTAATGGCTTTATCACATCATTTGGAAAATACCGGAGATATTAAGCATTATATTACAGACCTTGAAGCTGTGTACACAGATATTATGATAAGTCACAGGTGATTGTCTGGCATGTGTACAAGTACAGCTAAATCCTTCAAGCTCTTAAATTCCTGTGTTAGGAGTTGTTATTCTCCTAAGGGATTCAAGCCCTAGGCCTAGAAATTCCTGAAAAGACATACAAAATCTTAGTCTAACCCAGCTCTGTAGAATTTAGCCAAGCTATGCCTAATGGATGATCAACCAAGAACAGTCTGTGACCAAAACAAATGTTAAAAACAAGTTAGACGGCTTTAGGAATCAGTGAGACAGCTGCTGCTGGGAAGTTGATTGCCGTGGGCCACATTTTAACTGGTTTACTTAAAACGGTTGTCTGTTGAGTGACACCATTCAGATAACTAGTTCAAGTTGAATGATTCACTTACAGGTTTTATCATTTCTAAAGCCAAGATCTTTAATGGTAATGCATGCTATAATGGTATAGCCAAGCATTAGAATGACAGGTCATATAATTATATGCTTCCCTGTCATGTTAAATGAGCAGTTTCACAGGAGTAGCAGTGCAATATGGTATGCACCCATATCATGTGGCTACAAGTGTGATATTGCGTTTCTACAACAATACGACAGAACAAGTGTGTCTTTAAAACCCTGTTTTGTGCAAACTATTTCCTTCCGCCATGGATTCAAATCTCTGTTTTACAGTTGAACAACTGAGCTTAAGCTTTTGTTACAAATTCCATAACGTCATTTTAGAGCTATTAACGAAGGAACATTGAGTTGCTTCATTAAAAGCGTATTGTATTGCTGTATTAAGAGCTCACTGCATTATGAGAGAGGGATGCACTGAGCAAGTGTGATTACCTGCATCTGATACAGTATTCATTCTTTAACTCAGTCTCAAATTCACAATAAAACGTTAGTTTGAATGTCCACTGTGGAAAGCGATATCTTTGTCGTACTATCTTTTCATCTGTTAAGGGTGATTTCCGATGACAGTGCTGCTTGATGAATTTGTTGGCTGCGTTTTACAAGATGTTGTTGAAAAAGTAAAAATAACTTCCTTGTTTACAACCCTGTTTCAGTCTCTTTCAATACAAAAGTCTGTACTGCTGACTCACTTGTCACCATCTAATGGTGGAATAATGTAACTAATATCACCATCACAAACACACACACTGTTTCTTAATACCATATACTATTATTAAACACTACTATTATCAGTGTTGGGTTACTTTGGAAATGTAATAGGTTACAGATTACAAGTTACTTGATCTAAAATGTAATAAGTAGTGTAACTTTTCAATTACTTTATAAAAGTAATGTAACATTACTATTAATTACTTTTTGATTACTTCTCTAAATTTCTAATATTTTCAACTGTTAATCATTTTGAAACATTTAAACCAGGCAGAGTTAACCTTACAGTAGTATCCAACTTATTAAACAACCGCTTGATAGATTATTTAGATGTTTCGTGTCAAAATAATTAGACACGAAACACTGATCTGAGTTGAAATATTTGAACGCAAAGCTTCCATGAAGAAATCAGTTGCTAGCAAACGGCAAGTTCAAACTAGACATTTTAGGGATACAGTGCAGTCATACCACTTTTCTTACACAACATTTCACCACATAAATAATTAAGGAAGTAGTACTAGTTTGTTAGTTATCTTATAATCCATTACAGTGTACAAAAAAAAAAAATGGCAGCATCTGCGTTTGTATGAAACAATAGAGCGAGTCCACGATACCAGGATGACAGAATTAAGAAATTGTCCACATAATATTGAATTAAGCTTTAATATTTGATTAGCTAAGCAAACACAAAGCTTCCGCCGAGAAAAATTATCAAGCATATAGCAATGACTTAAGTTGCCCCGAATGAGTCTGTGTTATTAGCTCCTACCAGTTGTTATTGGGGAATAACATACCTTGGAATGTCATGACTGACCAATCAGAATCAAGCATTCCACAGAGCCGTGTAATAATTTAATTTAAAGCACAGCCACCACAAATTCAGACCTTTTTTTCCGGACTTTTTATGCCTTTTTATTGTGATAGGACAGTAGAGAGATGACAGGAAAGATCTGGGAGGAGAGAGGGGAGCGGGACTGGCAAAGGACCTCGAGACGGGAATCGAACTCAGGTCACCGTGTGCGCAGTTGTGCTCTATGTCATAACAAGATCATAACATAAATAACATCATAACAAGAAATAGTTTAATAGCTATGATACTGGGTTTGAAATCAAATGTTTGCATAGTTATGACAGAAAACACTAGCATCTAACAATGCCTTGGAAAAAACAATCTTAAAAAATAAAGTTTATGCATAAACCCAAATAGGAAATAAAACAGTTATCGAATAAGCATGTGTCCTATTCGGTGTCCTAAACTCCTGAAACATTGGTGTCTCAATTTAGAGCAGTCAATTCAATTTATTAAAAAAGTCAATTAAGTCAAATGGGGGTGGGTGTGTGAAAAAATTCAGATGTAATCCCCTTTGTAATCACTGGCATTTTTCAAAAGTAACTGTAATTTAATTACACATTTTTTCTCAGTAACTGTAACTAATTACAATTACATTTATTTTGTAATTAAATTACGTAATTCCGTTACATGTAACTAGTTACTCCCCAACACTGACTATTGTTTATATAATATGTTATTTATTGAATAATAATATTTAATAAACAATAACAGCCGTCATAAAAGTTTCTAGGCAATTCAGTCAAAAGAACAAAAGCAGCGCTCTGATATACATCATTAGAGTTATAAAAATGTAACAATGTGAAACTTTGCCCTCAATCATAATTATTTGCTCTGGAGCAAATAATAGATTAATGTCCGTTAGATTTACCCTCAACAAATTATATCCCATGTTTAACCACTATTGAGAGATCAGAGCCAGTGGCAAATTCCAGAAGAACTGGCCAGGTGAGGCTGTTCATGAGTGCTGAGCGGCCACTGACACCCTGGAGCTCACATCTCCAAAAACATTGACACAAATTTTCAAATAGACGTTATCTTTATTAACAAACCGTAGTATAAACAACTACATTCTTGCCTAAAACTAGATTCTGTGACACAGAATCAGTATTATTTGCTGTTAGAAATGTATTCGCTGTCAGAAATACTACAAGCGGAGGGATATAAACTGTGAAACTGTTGCAGTTCTGTTATCACTAGAATATTGCACCTCTGTAAAATGCTGTCAGCCAATCAGATTCTAGAAACAGAATGAACTGTTATATATAATTGGATACATTTCGATTAAAAATTTTAAATTCGAAGCATTCCAGCATATATCCTTTCCTGGCCAGGATTTCTAAATTCCCTAAATTATCCAGGTTTTTTAAAATTCCTGATGGTGGTAATGAAGTAGTTCGAACAACAGCGTCCAGGCATTGTACATAATCAACCAGTCATGGCATGCAAGAAGGCAGGTTCGACAGAGACCAGACAAAGCAACGCAACAGTATAAAATAAATAAAGACTGTAGAGAGAATGCCATTTAAAAAAACAAAGCCAAAACCGAACAAAAGGAGTTACTTACAATGGAATGTTCAGGAATGTTCTGGAGTGGCAAACAAGATTTTCAAGGCAACAATTTATATGTAAACCTGTTCCTCGCTATATTGTATGGCTTCTAAAGACGAAATGTAGTGTATCTATAATGTTATTTTTTAAAAGATCCTATCTACACTGTAAAAAACAATTTGTTGCATCAACTTAAAATAATTTGTAACCTGGCTGCCTTAAAATTTTAAATTCACTCAACTCAAAAAAAGTTTATTCAACTTGAAATGTTAAATGATACTAAGAGACAACTTAGATATTTTAGTTGAATCAACTTAAAATTTTAAGGCAGCTGGGTTACTTACCCATCTGTTAAGGTTAGCAAACACACATATCTAAGTTGTTACTTAGTACAACTTAACATTTCAAGTTGACTAAACTTATTTTAAATGACTGAACTTAAAATATTAAGGCAGCAGGGTAACAAATTATTTTAAGCCGACTCAACAAATTGTGTTTTTTATTTTTTACAGTGTACTTTCATTGCGTGCAAGACGGCAGCATAAACATTCTTCGTAACATCGCCTTTTGTGTTGCATAGAAGAAAGTAAGTCATACAGGTTTGCAATGACACAAGAGTAAGTAAATGATGGCAGAATTTATTTTTTGGCTAGACTATTCGCTTAATATAAACCTCAAGAATTTGCTAATATGAAGGCATGTGTGCCTTAAAGCGGTAAGTCAGAGAAAATGCTTGAACTGGCAGACATTGTGCTTCTTTTAGAGTCCTCCATAGTCTGAGGTAATTGAGTTCTGAAGAAAACAACGTGGAGCTGTACGGTGGCACTTTATTATGCCGTTTCGCTACATTTACCTCATTCCACTATCCAAGATTCCTTTGAACACATCATCTCCAGCTCATAGTTGCACATACCAATCCGATAACCCATCATTCATGTTGCGACAAGAGGCAACATTTAAAACGCCATACAATATCTAATGCTCTTTTACGAGAATCACAAGATATCTGAAAGGACTTGTTGTTTTGAAGGACTCTAGTTCTTCTCATTCAATGCGTGTTGCAGAGTAGAGGCAGTCAGTCAGACGCAGATGCTCAGAGGAGGAATGTGGCTGAAAAGCCTCTGGTTCCTGGAATGCCCCTGGCTTTATCAGGCCATAATGGAATTACCTCAGATCGGGCCCACAAAGAGGGGTTACTGGAACTGCTGAGGGCCCTTTGTTTTGACAGCACTCACACGATTATGATATTCATGCTCGTGGTCGTTCGACATGTGTATACACAGCGCGTGTTGTTTTTTTCACACATTCTGTACATCAACAGCACATTTCTTTGGTGTGAGCATCTGTTGTCTTTTCTGAAACAATGTAGCTATTTACGTATTTTTTCTGCAAAATGAGATTTTAGTATTTAGAAAGGTTGAGAGAGGACACAAAAAGAGAAGCAGAGTTCTAATTTGTTATTCGCAGCCTGTTAATGCCAAAACTATTTGCAACAACAATGCGTGCAACCTAGGAATCATCATTAGCGAGAGGATGTGAAGAGCTTTAAGATAGAACTGTCATTTGTGTGCAAATACTCGCTTACTGGAAATGTCACAGTGACCTAGTTAAAGGTGATGAGTGTCATTTTTTTCCAGTGTCAGAACACTTTTTTCTCTCCTATCCCAGCTGAATGTGCAGAGACAGCTATAAATAAGCGATTTGTAGGCTGATTTCCCTGAAAAGTGTAAACACTGCGGTTGTGTGGTATTATTAAAACATTACTCTGTTTGTTTGAGTGGCCCCACACGGTAACATTGGGTCAACCAATAGCGTGAGTTTGAGACAGAAGTGGGGTCAGATCTTCAACCCCCCAAGAAAGGTTTAACAAAAGGTTGGGAGGATCTTACATATTCTGTTTTTTTTTTTGTTTTGTTTTTTGTTTTTTCATAATAATGATATATTAAAGTATGTAAAGTTACAGCAGGGAGGGTTTCAGTAATTATAAAAGTCAACAGTGTGTATTTTTACCTGATACCAAATAGGCAGTAAACATTATGACAATATGTTCCTCATTAGGTTTCGATTACAGTCTGTTTTATGTGGTAGAACTGTCATTAAGAATCACATTAGTGTATATTGCCTT
Organism: Labeo rohita; assembly: GCF_022985175.1. NCBI lineage: Eukaryota > Metazoa > Chordata > Actinopteri > Cypriniformes > Cyprinidae > Labeo > Labeo rohita. The sequence goes on from NC_066880.1 coordinate 8,865,902, forward strand.
TCATTTACATGAATTAGTTTGTTAGAGTTTTATAATTCCTTTTAAAAGTCCTACATTTCTTTAAAATAGTTGTGATGCATAATTAATATACTGTGTGGGCTATTTGGTTTTTGACCAATGATGGAGAAGGATAGTTTTTGGGAAACTTTTTTTTTTTTACAGTTAGAGTATGTATGTTGTTGTACAAATTACACACTTCAGCTTTATTAATTTCATGTTAACCCTTTCACACTTGAATTTAAAATATTCCAGCTGACCCCTCAGCATGAGTTTTTTAAGCGACCGTTATTTTAGAATATTTTAGAATAGCGTTCTCTATTCTTTCGACTTTTTAATTTTAAAAATTTGACCCTCTAACACTAGCGTTCTCTGTTCTATTTCTATTCTACCTACTTGTTTTATTCTTATTTATTATAAAACTTTCCTCACTAACACTAGCACTCTCTATTCTTTTTCTATTCTGTCTAATTGTTTTTTATTTATTATAAAAAAAATACCCTCCAACACTAGTGTTCTCTATTCTTTTTCGATTCTATCTGCTTGTTTTCTTTTTATTTTTATTTTTTTTATAAAAATAGCACTCTCTATTCTATTTATATTCTATTTAATTGTTTTCTTTTTATTTATTGTAAAATTGACCCTCTAACACTAGCATTCTCTATTCTATTTCTATTCTATCTTCTTGTTTCCTTTTTATTTATTATAAAATGTACCCTCTAACACTAACATTCTCATTTCTAATTTTATTCCATCTACTTGTTTTGTTTTTATTTGTTATTTTAAAAATACCATCTAACACTAGCATTCTCTATTTTATTTCTATTCTATCTACTTGTTTTATTTGTATTTTTATTTATTATAAAAAAATGACCTAACACTAGCACTTTCTATTCTATTACTATTCTATCTACTCGTTTTCTTTTTATTTATGTATAAAAAATGACCCCATGACACTAACATTCTCTATTCTATTTCTATTCTATCTACTTGTTTTGTTGTTATTTATATAAAAAAATACCATCTAACACTAGCACTCTCTGTTCTGTTTCTATTCTGTCTACTTGTTTTATTTTTATTTATGTATAAAAAATGACCCCCTAACACTAACGTTTTCTATTCTGTTTCTGTTCCATCTTCGTTTTCTTTTCACTTATTGGCCCTTTAACACTAGCATTCTCTATTCTATTTCTATTCCATCTTTTTTTTTATTTAATGTAAATATTGACCCTCTAATACTAGCGTTCTCTATTCTGTTTCTATTCTATCTACTTGTTTTATTTTTATTTATTATAAAAAAATTACCGTCTAACACTAACATTCTCTATTCTATTTATATTCTATCTACTTGTTTCATTTTTTTTTTTTGTTTTTATAAAAAATGATCATCTAACACTAGCACACACTGTATTCTGTTTATATTCTATCTACTTGTTTTATTTTTATTATAAAAAACTGACCCTCTTACACTAGTCTTCTCTATTCTTTTTATATTCTTTTGACTTGTCTTCTTTTTGTATATTATAAAAAATTTTCTCATCTACCTACTTCTCTTTTTATTTACTGTAAAAATATACCCTCTAACACTATTGTTCTCTGTTCTCTTTCTATTCTATCTACTTGTTTCTTTTTATTTCTTATTTAAAAATAAATAAACCCTTTGTTGATTTGGATTGCTTCTGTTGTCCTTAATTGTAAGTCGCTTTGGATGAAAATAAAATATAGTTTTAAATTTTCATATACAATATGTTATTAAATATATATACTTAACGTGATATTTTCAGCCTGGGTCACAAACACTATGAACACAAACACACCATTAAATGGAAGATTTCACTTTACTTCGCTTTACTTTTTTTTGTTTTTGTTTTTTGAGCAATTCACTGTGGACTGCCATTCAGAAATGTTTTCTGACCTCTACACTTGATGCTTTCAGGGAACGTAAAAAATTTGGCTGTTATAAAAAACAGAGCAAGGAAAGATGTGCTCTAAAGCGCGGTTATCCGCTGAGGTATTTGTAATGAGGACACAGTTTGCCAAAGTTTGCAGTGCAGGGAAGTCATGAGTCATGATTCTTGGTCAGTTGTTTGGCATGATCCGGAATGGAGGCTTTCCCTCGAACATCTCTCACACTGAAAAGTTCTTCACACACCTCAGTCAATGTGAGAGCAATAGGGATTTTATTTATATTGATCGCCTCTATTTCAAACTATGAACATCTTTGTTTAAGTTTGAAAAACGGCCGAATAAACACTGACTATCTAGAATGCGTCATAGTAAACGCAGGGGGAAGTGGGAAATATTGCCATTGCTCACACAAGAGCTTGAGCCCAGATTCCACTGTTAGTCATCAGACAATAAAAAAGAGACTCTTTCATACACTGAAGCCCTTCTGGTGCTGCTCGCAGTGCAACATGCTGAACGTTTTATTTACCAATATGTCCTCTTAGATTGAAACCGAGGCGAATGAGGGGAAATACGTTTCTGTATTAATTCAACGTTGCGTCTGTCTAGTATTACCGATTTAATGAAAGCAGACACACAAGTCACATATTGTAATGATGGCAAGATCTTTCATTTCCTCTTCAAATCAATGGCCAGTGTAACTGTTCTTAGACCATCTGAAACCTAAAATGGGGTAATGTTATAAAACCCATTCTTAGTCATGCTTCCATTAACATGAATTATGAGAGATATGGAAGATATGTGAAGGGCTAAGAGAGGTTTTGAAGGTTCCTCTTTGCGATGATGAATTGATGATTTGTATCAGAACATGTCTTGTTTCAGGCGCATTTTGTGGTTGGAGGAAGGAGGTCTTACTAATGGGGTGTATGCGTCATTTCTCTCGCTGACGGAAAATAATTTCTTCAATGAGCTGAACTTGTTTGGACATCTCCCAACATCACCCCTGTGTGGTAACTTCCACTCACGCACGCACGACTACTTGATACAACCACGTACACTGAGAAAACTCGCACCCGAGAGACCGCCAACCTTCAAACGGCGGCTGATGGTTAAGGACGGCTGCAAAATACCACAGATAAACAGTTCCTCAATCTCACTATGTTAAAGCCTTTTGTCTTTAGACTAAACAACAGAAAGTTTGGAGACTAACCTTGTTATATGCTCGGTCTGGTTTAATTTGCGGCCTGTAAGTGGAGAAATTAAGTCTTCGTAATCAAGGGGCTTCTATTTTGTGCATTCTTAAAAATAAAGTTTCCACTTTGAAACCAAAAAGGGTTTTACAGACTTATGCCATTTATGCAGAACCTTTTGAAGTCCTATGAAGACTTTTAATTCTCTAGCATTTTGGAAAAGCGTTTATGTACCGGTAATTTAAAGCAGTGGTTTTGAAACTGGCTTCTCCTTTAAATGTATTAAAATGAACAGTAATTGCACAGGCACAGTAGTATGTAAAAAAAATATTAATAAAACATAGGCTGAATAGAAAATTGACTGTTTTTCCTAAACGTCTGTTGAATTTCATTGGTTTTATGCTCTTGGCAGCCAATAATACACAGTATAAAACACATTGTGGTTGACACAAACCATGTTTATCCTCACTGAAAGTGAATACATATTTCATTTTGTCAGGGTCATATTTTCCGTTATATTGTTGAAAGTGTTTGTGGTTTTTTTAAAGATGAGGTTTGTAAACATGGTCACCTGTCTATGTTGACATTTGTTTAATTCAACTAGCTGTCTACTAAGTGACCGGTGAATTAAAAACTAAAAATTTGCTGTCCTAATTGTGCATGTAGTTAGTTGCGTTGTATTTGCATTTAGTATTGTCTATTTTGGAACTTAGCATTTTTTATATCCACAGAATAATATAGCTAACTCTATGAAAGCCTGTTTCCACCACTGAATAAAAAAGGTAATTGCGACTTTTTATCTGACAGTTCTGACTTTTTTCTCACAACTGCATAATACAAACTCTCAATTCTGACTCAGAATTGCACAAAAAAGTCAGAATTGTGAGTAATACATTTGTAATCCTGAGAAATAAAATCATAATTCTGAGAAATTAAGTAAGAATTGTATTACAATTCTGAATTTTTTTAGAGTTTTGAGTTTAGATTTCACAATTCTGACTTTTTTCTCAGAATTGCGTGATATAAACTAGCAATTGCAAGAAAAAACTCAGAACTGCAAGATATAAACTTGTAATTCAGAGAAATAAAGAATTGCGAGATATAAACTCATGGTTGTGACCTTTTTTTCTCAGAATTGTGTATTGTGCAAAAAAACTCAGAATTTTATGATATAAACTTGTAATTCTGAGAAAGAAAGTCGCAATTCTGAGAAATAAAGTCAGAAATGCAAAAGATAAACTCACAATTCTGACTTTTTTCTCAGAATTGCGACTTTATTTTTAGCAGTTGTGACTTTTTTCTCAGAATTGCGTATTGTGCAAAAAAACTCAGAATTTCTCAATATAAACTTGTAATTCTGAGAAGGAAAGTTGTAATTCTGAGAATTAAAGTCAAGATTGCAAGAGATAAACTCACAATTCTGACTTGTTTCTCAGAATTATGACTTTTTTTTGCAGTTGTGACTTTTTTTCTCAAAATTACGTGATATAAAGTCACATTTGCAAGACAAACTCAGAACTGCAAGATATAAACTTGTGGTTCAGAGAAATAAAGTTGCAATTCTGAGAAATAAAGTCAGAATTGCGAGATATAAACTCACAATTGTGACTTTTTTCTCAGAATTGCGTATTATACAAAAACTCAGAATTTCATGATATAAACTTGTAATTCTGAGGAAGTCGCAATTATGAGAAATAAAGTCAGAATTCCAAGAGATAAACTCACAATTCTGACTTTTTTCTCAGAATTACAACTTTTTTTTTTTGCAGTTGTGCCTTTTTTTATTAGAGTTGCGTGATATAAAGTCACAATTACAAGAAAAACTCAAAATTACAAAATATAAACTTGTGATTCAGAGAAATAAAGTTGCAATTCTGAGAAATAAAGTCATAATTGCGAGATATATACTCACAAATCTGACTTTTTTCTCAGAATTGCGTATTGTGCAAAAAAACCTCAGAATTTCATGTAATTCTAAGAAAGAAAGTCGCAATTATGAGAAATAAAGTCATGCAAGAGATAAATGCAAGAGATAAACTCACAATTGACTTTTTTCTCAGAACTGCGTGATATAAACTCGGAATTGCAAGAAAAACTCAGAATTGCAAAATATAAACTTGTAATTCAGAGAAATAAAGTTGCAATTCTGACTTTTTTTCTCAAAATTGATTTTCTCGCAATTGTAACTTTTCTCAGTATCGCATAATATAAACTAGCAATTGCAAAAAAAAACTCAGAACTGCAAGATATAAACTTGTAATTCAGAGAAATAAAGTTACAGTTCTGAGAAATAAAGTCAGAATTGCGAGATATAAACTCACAATTCTGACTTCTCTCAGAATTGCGTGATATAAACTTGCAATTGCGAGAAAAAACTCTTGAATTTCAGAGAAATAAAGTCACAGTTCTGTGAAATAAAGTCAGAATTGCTTTTCTCAGAATTACGACTTTTTTTGCAGTTGTGACTTTTTTTCTCAGAATTGCGTGATATAAAGTCACATTTGCAAGACAAACTCAGAATTTCAAGATATAAACTTGTGATTCAGAGAAATAAATTTGCAATTCTAAGAAATAAAGTCAGAATTGCGTGATATAAACTTGCAATTGCGAGAAAAAACTCTTGAATTTCAGAGAAATAAAGTCAGTTCTGTGAAATAAAGTCAGAATTGCTTGATGTAAACTCACAATTGCGAGTTATAAAGACAAAACGACATGATATAAATTCACAATTCTGAGTAATAAAGTCAGAATTGCAAGATATAAACACACAGTTGCGAGAAAAAAGTCGGATTTGCTCATTTTAAACTCGTTTTTATCATGCATTTCTGACTTTCTCAAAATTGAAAGTTTATATCCCGCTATTCTGACTTTATAACTAGTCTACCATAGTAACGGGCTTCCATACAACTAAAAACCCCTTTACAGGTTTACCAAAAAAAAAAAACTGTACCACTGAAGAACCTTTATTTTTAAAGTGCAAGAACTGCATTCTCCTTTCATTTTGGTCTAAAATAATAACACAAAACAATGTAATGGTCTGCATTTCAAGAAATGTAACATTTTCAGCTGCCTCATTTCCTTTAAAAAACATTGAGTAATTTATTTTCCAAAATTTCAACAGTTCACGGGAAATGTATATAGCTTAGTCATCAAAGTTTACAACTGATTTTATTAGTCAATATCAGCCAGTGTAAGATTCGGTTGCTGTTATCTGCATTTGAGGCGCATTGGCGGAAAGTAGGGTGGGTGGGTGTTTTCAAGCGCTTTCCTGGATGTAACTGCCGTGTGATTAAAAAACAAAGCTTATTTTACCAGCTGAACCAACCCTTCACCCCTTGAGTAAACATAGAGTCTCATTCCGGACAGCAGTGAGCCAATCCTGCGGGCAGCCTTGACCCCAGACTCCATTTCAACAGATTGCAGATGAAGCAATCCCTACACATGACTGATGGCCAGTAATACAAATGACCACAGGAACAATGCATGAGGAATCATGTAGGTCACTGGACTGGAAAATGTGTGAATGGACAGTCCAGAAAGGACAAATTCAGAATGTCTTCTTCTTTTTCTCCAACATCACTTAAAGTCAAGAACATCTGAGTGTACAAGGAGTTCATGTGATCACATATATACAGTTGTAAGGAAAGTTTGTAAACCCCTATGAAATTAATTGCATTGATTACTCATAAAACGTGGCCTGGTTTACTCAAAACTGTAGACAAACACAGTCTGATTAAACTAATAAAACACAGACGTTTTACATTTGTATTTAGGATATGGACTAATTATTCACAGTGCGGCTGGAAAAAGTATGTGAACCTGCATGGTAATGATGTCTCTGAAGGGTAATTTGAGTCATTTGAAAATATATTTAGTCTTTTATTAGTTTTAATTTGTTTTAAATTCTGAAACGTTGTTCATTTCCAGACTGAAATAAAAATAAACTAGGATTATTATCATGGTCTCTGGTTTGCAGACACGTGCAGTGCAGTTAGATGTTAGGTTTTATGTACAATAGCAGTGTCTATGAACTTGACTGGGTTGTGACCTGTTTACAGACCTTTGTCCCATAGCTGTATTGTATTTTAACTAGCTTTGCTTTATCTTTTTGAAAATGCTTCCTGTATAGCACAAATGACATATAATTACTCTTCCTGTTTGCCGTTGCAGATTGAAATAGCATGAGATGTGGATGTCATTTGTTTACTCATGTATGCATACACAAAAACATGTCAAGGTCATTGTAGGGCTAATAAAAAAAGATACTTGCAAGTTTGTATCTCATAATTGTGACTTTTTTCCTGCAGTTGTGAGTTTATATCTTATGTAAGTCGTATTTGTTTACATGCCACAATTTTTTCCTCAGAATTCTGAGTTTACATCTTGCAGTTCTTGGGTTTTTCCTCAGAAGTCCAAGTTTGCATCTCACAATTCTGTTTTTACCTCAGTATTCTGAGTGTTACATCTTGCAATTATGACTTTTCTTGCATTTGTGATTTTATATCTTACAGTTGCAAGTTGTAAAGAATTCTGAGTTTATCTCTCCCAATTTTGACTTTTTCCATCTGAATTCTGAGTGTGCGTCCGGAATTCTTTAGTTTTTCTCATAATTCCTGGACCACAAAAGCATTCATAAGGGTAATTTTTTGAAATTGACATTTATACATCATCTGAACCCTGAATACATAAGCTTTCCATTGTTAGGATAGGACAATATTTGGCAGAGATACAGCTATTTGAAAATAGCTATTAATATTACAAATATTATTGAGAAAATCGCCTTTAAAGTTGTCCAAATGAAGTTCTTAGCAATGCATATTACTAATCAAAAATTAAGTTTTGATATATGTACGGTAGGAATTCTGACTTTTTTTTCTGCATTTGTGAGTTTATATCTTACAACTGCAAGTTGCAAAGAATTCTGAGTTCACATCTCGCAATTTTAACTCTTTCCTCAGAATTCAGTTTGTTTTGCAATTCTTGAATTTTTCTAAGAAGTCCAAGTTTGCATCTCACAGTTCTGTTTTTAAGTATTCCAAGTTTATTTCTTAAAATTTTGACTATTTTCCTTAGAATTCTGTTTACGTCTCATAACTGAGTTTTTTCCTCAGTATTCTGAGTTCATATATTAGAATTATGACTTTTTTGAGTTGTTTATATCTCACAACTGAAAGTTGTAAAGAATTCTGAGTTTAACTCTCTTTTTCTTTAGAATTCTGAGTCTACGTCTTGCAATTCTTGAGTTTTTCTAAGAAGTCCAAGTTTGTCTCTCACAATTCTGTTTGTACCTCAGTATTCTGTTTACATCTCACATTTTTTACTTTCCTTTTCTGAATTCTGATTTTGCTTTTTCTGATATTCTGAATTTACATCTTACAATTGACTTTTTTTCCCTGCATTTGTGAGTTTTTATCTCTTCTTTACAAAAGTTGTAAAGAACTGAGTTTACCTCTCACAATTTTGTCTTTTTTCTGAGTTTATGTCTAGTAATTCATTATTTATTTTTTTAATTTCTAGTTTGTATCTCACAATTCAGATTTTTTTTCCTCAGAATTTTAATACTACATCTTACAACTATGACTTTTTTTCTTGTATTCATGAGTTTATATCTCACAATTGCAAATTGTAAAAAATTCTGAGTTTGCATCACACAATTTTTACTTTTTTCCTCAGAATTCTGAGTTCACATCTTGCAGTTCTTGAGTTTTTCTCCAAATTCCAAGTTTGCATCTCGCAATTCTGTTCTTTTCCTAAGTATTTTGAGTTTACATCTTACAATTATGACTTTTTTGTATTTGTGAGTTTATTTCTCACAATTGCAAGTTGTAAAGAATTCTGAGTTTACCTCTCGCAATCTTAACTATTTCCTCAAAATTCGGAGTTTACGTTTTGAAACTTCTGAATTTTTCTAAGAAGTCCAAGTTTGCATCTCACAAGTCTGGTTTTACCTTAATATTCTGAGTTTACATCTTACAGATACTTTTTTCCTGCATTTGTGAATTTTTATCTTACAATATTGTAAACAATTCTGAGTTTTTGAAAATTCTGAAAATTTTGACTTTTTCCCTCAGAATTCTGAGTTTACGCCTTGCAATTCTTTAGTTTTTCTCTTAATTCCAAGTTTGCATCTCACTTTTTTGTACCTCATTATTTTGAGTTTACATCTTACAGTTATGACTTTTTCTTGTATTCGTAAGTTTATATTTTACAATTGCAGTTACAGAATTTTGAGTTTACATTTTGCAATCTTGACTCTTTTTCTAAATTTACATTTTGCAATTTTGACTTTTTTCATCTAAATTCTTTAGTTTACGTCTTGCAATTCTTGAGTTTTTCTAATAAATACTGAGTATACATCTCACAATTATGTCTTTTGTCCTCTGATGTCTGAATTTACATCTAGCGATTCTTGAGTTTTTCTCAAGTTTGCATCTCACAATTTTGTTTTTACCTTCTGAGTATACATCTTACAATTATGACATTTCCCCCTGTGAGATGCAAACTTGGACTTCTGAGGAAAATTCAAGAATGTAAACTTAGAATTCTGAGGGGGAAAAAAATCCAAATTAAATTCTAAATTTCTAAATTCTAAGAGTTTACATCTCGCAATGTAAAAAAAAAGGGGAGAATGGCGAGATATAAAATCAGAACTGCAGGAAAAATCTAAATTTTAATTTTTTTTAATTCCATGACGGCAATAAGCTTTCAAAGGTTAAAGTTTGAGTCAGGATGAGCGCTGATGATGGAAACGGGTGGCGTGAGAGGGCACATCTGTTCCTGAGGGTGACTCACGCCTCTCGCTCGTCTGTCTCATGGCCTGTGTGAGCTGTCCTGGAAATCAAAAGTTCCTAAATCCATGAGAACTAACGTAAGACAGCATCCACAGCGGATTTCGTCCATTTTGGTTTCCTTTCTGCCTTTTGTTTGCCTGTGTGTGTGTATTTACACTTACTGTAACACCCCTGTCAAAGGTTTATCATTCATTCTGTGAGTCTCAGTGGGTGGTCTGCTAAAATCTCCCACATTTACAGTAAGTTTCTGAGGTTTTCTGTCTTTCTGGTGGTTTAGATATGATCTCCACAAACCAGCGTCTCTCAATGAAACTTCAGTACAGTCCAGAGCTCCGTCTGGGGCTTCTGGGCCACATGTGTGAGAATGAGTCAGAGAAAACCTTCACGTTTGCAATTGTTAACATAATCGCTATTAAAACCCCTCCTGCTCCCCCGTCTTGTTTTTTCTGTGTTTTTCTCTTCAGTTAATCATTCAACATCTCCTGTCCTTGTTGTGAGTCCTCAGCTCCCCTCTGAATTGGGGTCAAAAACTGAAGCCAATCATCAAATAAATAATGTACTATATTCTCTTCTGACTTGCTGCTGCTATTTTTAAAAAAGCCCTGGAGGACTGAAGAGTGTACGCTTTGTAACAATGGCCTGTCCTGAATTAAAATTGATCATTTATGACTAAACTGTCTATAATAACCTATATTCTTTCTAGACAGAAAATGTAAAAAAGTGAGCCTGTTCACTTTCTACAGATTTTACAACTTTGCAAATAAAATAAAGATGTAATAAAACGTAATAACAATCACCTACAAAAGACCTTTGGACTGTAATATGTGGTTTTGATCAACCGCATTATTTATATGGCCATTTGTGTGTGTTTTTGTGACATCACCTCTATTAATTCTAACAACCTAAATAGGATTTTCGAGTTTTGCTCTCAAAAATCTGATATGTGCTGCTTAGAGCTCATAAATGTTGCAACATACATCTCAACATGCTGCAATGCAGTAATTTTCCAGCAACTCATTTTTCGGGGGAAAAGTTGTGCCATGTGTGCTTTTGAAAGAAAATGTTAAGTAAACAAAACGATTTGCTTGCTCATTTTTTTAACCGTGTGTTAAGAAATCTCAGCCTACATGAAATAGAGCTCATTTGTCCCTGTTGCCCCAGCCCTGCCGTTGCCATGGAAACAGCCGTGTTGTTTTGGAGCGTTTGCATATGTTCCCGGATAAATGGACTCAGTGCTGTAAGATCAATGTTTTCAAAAGGACGGAGCAGCTGTTATTGGCGGCCCCCGCCGTGGCGTCACAGAGAAAACGCGGCACTTCAGACCTACTGGCCTGTTACAGTCATCACTGCTCTTTGTGGAATTTGGCCTGTGTTTTTATGCAGAGAGCATTATGCTTAATTTGCACAGCTTAGTCTCTCTGAACTTATGTGTGAGGAAAGTATAGAGAGCGCCGGCTTTCTGTTTGACCTACAAAGTCTCATTAAAATGGTGTGATGTGTTAGTGACTATTTTTGACTATTGCAGTTACACCCTTTACTAACAGGTGCATAAAGTCAAGCATGCAGCCATGTAGTCTCCTTAGACAAACATTTACAGTAGAATAGGGCCCTTTTTTTGTTCCAGTATGACGCTGCTTCATGCACAAAGTCCATAAAGAAATGGTTTACCAAGTGTGGAAGAACTTGACTGGCTTACATTGACATTTTCTGGAAGTGATTAATTAAATAATAATAATAATTTTAATAATAATAATAATTATTATTATTATTAATTGTTATTATTTATTATATTGTGTTAATGTGTAGTCAGTTTTATTAGTAGTAGTGGTAGTAGTAGTAATTGTTATTATTTATTATAATATAATAATGTGTAATTAATTTTATTTAATGATTATTATTATTTTATTATTATTATTGGTGATTTATTTTTGACAGTGAAAATAAGCACACATTTTATACATTTTTAGGAAATACATTTTAAACATTTTAAGAAATAATTTTAATTGTTAATATTATTAAACATTAAGCAATAATGTTTTTGTTAGTATTATTGCTAAAAAGTAACAACAACATTATTCTTTTGATATATTTTAATAAATAATAATAACATAATAAATACATAATAATAATAATAATAATAACTGTTTTTATTTATTATATTGTAATACTTTGTAATTCATTTTATCATTATTATTATTGGTGATTTATTTTATGACAATGATAATATTAATAATATGTTTTGTTTCTAAATAAATTTTAATTTAATTTTTTTATTATTATTAATGTATTATTATTATTAAACATTAAGCAATAAAAGTTTTGTTAGCATTATTATTAAGATTAATAATAATAATTATTATTATTATTCAATATATATTAATAAATAATTTGTGACATACATTTTCATTGTTTATATTAATAATAATAAAAATTGTCAGTATTATTAAATATTAAGCAATAATGTTTTTGTTTTTTATTACTATATTACTACATACGACATAACAACAATTATTAATCTTTAATATATTTTAATAAATAATTTGCAATAAATACATTTTAGATGTTTATATTATTATTATTATCGATGATGGTGGTTTTATTTATCACATTATTGTATTATATTTTTTGATCATGATAATCATGAGAATACACGTAAAACATTTTAAGCAATATGGTTAAACATCTAGCAATGTTTTTATTATTATTGATAAAGTAATAATTTAATATATTTTTATATTTTTATAAGCAACTTGTAATAAACACTTTTGACTGTATCATTATTAAGGATTTATTTAGTATACTTTTAATCAATTAATATAATAATAAGAATACATTTTAATAAATAAATACAGTAATTCATTGACTGTATCAATATTAATAAACATCTAGCGATGATGTTATTTAGAATAATAACAACAGCAATAGTAAGCGTTATTTTTCTTTATGTAATTTACTAAGTATTGGAGAATGCATTGGAGAAAGCAGACCACAAGGCAGTCACTTTGGATTCTGTGCAACATAGCTGTTTAACTAGTTGACCGTCTGTTGTCACTACAGGAGAAGAAAGGAGTGTTCGAGTAAGTGTGCCATGGGTCTCCCTGGGGCCAGGATTTCACCATATTTCTGGTAATTCAGACCAGTCAGATGTTTCTCGTTGCCAACGCACACACGCTCACAAAAGCGCACACACAATTGCAGGATTTGCGGGATTCTGTTTGTCCTAACGTGACACATCAGCATGAGGTTCACAGAGTGCTTTCCATGCTTTGGAAAACTGGCCCAGTTCACCAGATCAAGTCATTCACGATGAATCAAATGCCAGCTGATCTCATCCTGACCTCCCACCCCACAGGGAACGATCAAAAACAGTTGTTACCTCGCCACATTAGTCTAAAATATCTGGGCAAATGACCAAACGCAGAATACCAGGTAAAGTTAAAGATCAGTTTTCCAAGAACACATGGCAAGAGTTTTATTTTGGTCTTGTTTATTGTGATTGAGCAGAGTAAAATGAGGGGAAGGATGTGAAGCAAAATAGAGATCATGATGACAGCCAAGTAAGGAAGACGAGAACGATGGTAAACATTTAAAACAGAAAGACAAAGAGAGAGCTAATGAAAAAAAAAAAGAAGTGTTGGCTTTGTTTCGGGGTTTTTACAATATTGTTTTTATTATTATTTTAGGACTTTATATGGAAGCCCGTTTCTGCCACTGAATAAAAAAATTAAAAAGGTAATTGCGATTTTTACATCTCGCAATTCTGACATTTTTCTCAGAATTGTGAGATATAAACTTGCAATTGTGAGTTATAAAGTTAAAATTGTGAGATTTTTTCTCAGAATTGCAAGTTCATATCTTGCAATTCTGGCTTTATAAAACAACTCTAATGCAATTACTCACAATTGCATGTTATGAAGCCAGAATTGTGAAATATAAACTCGCAATTTGAGAAAAAAGTCAGAATTGTACGTTTATATCTCACAATTCCGCCTTTATAACTCGCAATTTTGAAAACATATCAGTCTTTATTTTCCTTTTTCAAAATTGGACTTTATAACTCACAATTGGAGATTATATGTCACAATTCTGAGGAAAAAAAACAGCTAAAAAATGCATGAAAAAAGGCAGAATTGCGAAATATAAACTCACAATTCTGACTTTTTTTCTCAGGACTGTGAGTTTATATCTTGCAATTCTGGCTTTATATCACAATTCTGACTTAATTACTCGCAGCTGCATGTTATAAAGTCAGAATTATGAGATATAAACTTGCAAATCTGAGATCATATCAGTCTTTATTTTCCTTTTTCAAAATTGGACTTTATAACTCACAATTGGAGAATATATGTCACAATTCTGAGGAAAAAACACAGCTAAAAAATGCATGAAAAAAGTCAGAATTGTACATTTATATCTCACAATTCTGACTTTATAACTCGCAATTCTGAGAACATATCAGTCTATATTTTCCTTTTTCAAAATTGGACTTTATAACTCACAATTGCGAGTTTATATGTCACAATTCTGAGGGAAAAAAACAACTCAAAAATGTATGAAAAAAGGCAGAATTGTGAGATATAAACTCACAATTCTGACTTTTTTTCTCGGAGTTGTGAGTTTATATCTTTCAATTGTGGCTTTATATCACAATTCTGACTTAATTACTCGCAGCTGCATGATATAAAGTCAGAATTATGAGATATAAACTTGCAACTCTGAGATCATATCAGTCTTTATTTTCCTTTTTCAAAATTGGACTTTATAACTCACAATTGCGAGTTTATATGTCACAATTCTGAGGGAAAAAAACAACTCAAAAATGCATGAAAAAAGGCAGAATTGTGAGATACAAACTCAATTCTGACTTTTTTCTCAGAATTGTGAGTTTATATCTTTCAATTGTGGCTTTATATCACAATTCTGACTTAATTACTCGCAGCTGCATGTTATAAAGTCAGAATTATGAGATATAAACTCGCAACTCTGAGATCATATCAGTCTTTATTTTCCTTTTTCAAAACTGGACTTTATTAATCACAATTGCGAGTTTATGTCACAAAAAAAACTCAAAAATGCTTGAAAAAAGCAGAATTGTGAGATATAAACTTACAATTGCAAGGAAAAAAGTCATAGATGTAAGATACTAACTTACATTTGTGAGAAAAAAGCCAAAATTGCTAATTTTTATCTCTCAATTCCGACTTTATTTCTCGCAATTGTGTTTATATCATGTAATTCTGGGAAAAACGTCAGAATTGTGAGTTTATATTTTGCCATTCTGACTTTATAACTCACAATTGCGAGTTTATATCATGCAATTCTGACTTTATTTCTCAGAATATCTATTTATTGCTAGTTTTATTTTTTTTATCTAACAGTTCTGAGAAAAAATGTCAGAATTGTGAAATAAAAAGTTGCAATAAACATTTTATAATTTTTTTATTCAGTGGTGGAAACGGAAAACAGAGGATGTTAAACATGAGTTACAAGTTTCTTAATTTTAAAGCTACAGTAAAAATTGCAAACATTTTTTAGACACTCTTCCCGTCTGCCATCGGTCGGACAAAAAGATAGTTCTGCTCCAGTTTTGGCTGCGCTGGATACTTAACAAATGAAGTTACAAAGCGCAATAGAGTGATGTTATTTGCACGTTACAGGGAAATATGTATGTTGATTTCAAAATGGAAGCCACTTATTTCTACATAGTAACCAGGGAGGAGAAGATCAAAAATTAATAAATAAATACATAAGTAACATACTTCAGCTTTAAACTTTTAGGGTAAATAAAATAAAACTGCTGCAAAATTCATAGCGTTACCGCTGCTGGTGATGACTGACCATGTTTTTTTGTTAATAAGTAATAAGAATCAGCCTGCAGACTTCATCAATGATTATGCAGAGGTGGAACAACTATGAGGAAACTCTTGCACTCTTGCAAGACAATGGCAATTCAGTCTTTCTAAACTTTAATTTCCTGTGACTTTTCTGTGATATTTCTTTGTTCAGTTTGGTGTTTTCTGTATTTTTGACAATACTGGGTTCTCGTAGGCTTTCTATTTTTGCGGCTGTGGTATTTTGGAATATTTTCAGGAAGGAAGATACATTGTATAATGGCTGTTCCGTTTGCGTCAGTGTTGCAGACGGCGCAGTAGCAATAGCTTTTCCAGGGGTGGCACAGAAGAGGAACAGAAATTGGGAAACTGCGAAGAGGACGCACACCTCCTTGGTTCATTTGCTGTGGTGTTGTGTTCCTGAAAAGTTTCAACAGGAGTGGTTTGTCTTTGACATGTCTTTGTGTATTGTGCTATTTCTTGAATACAGTCAGAGTTCAATGATGCTCAAAGAATCTGTCACACCCAGGGTTAGTTTCTGGTAAGTAAGCCATTCGCGTTTGAGGGAAATAACATGCTTGCATGCCCTATAATTAGACCGATGCATCAGAAACATGCCGTGACTGCTCATTAATGCATTTCAGAAGACTACTAATGCATTTTTGAAAGGTCAGACTGTGTGCAAGTAGTTCATTGATGCTTAAGGTCGGTTTTATACTGCATGCTAAAGCAGTACGGTACAGTTTCAGCCTATTTCCGCTGTGCACAGTGCACTGAACTCAATAGAAAATACTGTAGAAATCGTCTGTAAACCAATTTATCAATGTTATCTTTTGCTTTAATAGGCTTTTATGAACCAGCATAAAATAATGGAGTGAATTTCTCTTCCACTGTTTGAAAAAAATAAAACATTTTTCAGGCTAGATGCACTGACAAGCACACAAACACATTCTATTCAGTAAATCTGACTGAATATAAATGATTTAAACAGTTCTTTAATCCCATTTCTGCCACTAAATAAAAATCAAACTTTTTCATGCAATTGCAAGTTTACAGTGTTTAAGTTTACATTTTCCCAAGAACTGCGAGATACAAACTCGTTATAAAGAGTTATAACGTCAGAATTGCAAGACATAAAATGCAGGATATAAACTCATAATTGCAAGAAGGTCAGAATTATGAGTTTATATCTCGAAAGTGTGACTTTTTTCTGAGAATTGTGAGTTTATATCTCACAATTGTGACCTTTTTTTTTCTCAGAATTGAGTTTATATTTTACAATTGTGACTTTTTTCTTTTCTCAGAATTGTGAGTGTATATCTTGTAATTGTGACTTTATAACTTGCTGCTGTGAGTTTATCCCTCACAATTCTTAGGATTGTGAGATAAAAAGTCGCAATTACCTTTTTTAAGGGGTCATCAGATGCCCATTTTCCACAAGTTGATATGATTCTCCAGGGTCTTAATGAAAAGTCTATAATATACTTTGGTTAAAAATTCTCAATGGTTGTGTAAAACAACACCCTTTTTACCTCGACAAACTCAGCTCTGCAAAAATTATCCTGTTCTGGTCGATGTTGCTTTAAATGTTAATGAGCTCTGCTCGCCCCACCCCTCTCTTCTTGTTGTGGAGTGACGAGCCTGTTTACTTTAGCCGCATTTAGCTGCGTTTAGCCGCTAAACTTGCTAACTAGCACATTATTAGTAAAGGCGATCACAGAGATTCATAACACACATTAATGTTCAAACAACATGTAAAAGTGAACTTTGCATCCGATGACCCCTTTACATTTTTTATTAAGTGGTGGAAATGGGCTTCCATAGTTTATAGCTACAATTTGGATCCTGAGTTCTGTTCTGCGTACTTTAATTACCATTTTATTCTAAATATGATGCCCCTTCTTGTGAAAGTCAGATTTCACAATAATGAAGTTCGTAGTATTTCTCAATGGCCAGCTCTAAAATTAGGGCTTCCACAGAAAAGTCTGGATGATATTCTTGGTCTTCAAGACTCCCCACACGTGACTTAGTGACCAAACCACTATGATGTTTTTCCAGAGAAATTAATCAAAAATGAAAACAGAGCAGAAACTCAAATGTGCTTTAAAATGTGCTTTTCTGTGGAATGGTGAAATTATTTAAATGAGCAAACTGCTTTTCCAGTCATCTAAATAGGAACAGAGTGTGCGTGTGTGTAACCAATAATGAACAGCATGTGACAAAGTATAATTCATGCTGACATCATAGGAGGTTAACATATATATTTTCTATGAAGACAAAATACTCCTAAAATAATCCTGTTGGAGGCGAAGATACTCAAATAAATAAAAACTGGATAGAATAGCTCTGTAAAAATACAACAAAAACATACATTTCACACAACAGGAGTTATAACATGAAACCATAATGTGCATAATTGATAACTGAAAACTCTTACTGTTAATTATGTCAATTAAGTATCATCTAATGTGAGTTGTCACACAGGAAATTCCGGGAATGTAAGTTTATGGGGTTTCTTTTACAATTTAACTGTAAAATTACATGAAATGTGAGGTTAGATCTAACCAAGATTAACCAATTAACAGCTGAAGCATTTTTACAGTCTTTTACAGTTAAATTTGCAATCTTTTTCTTTTTTTTTAACAGTGTACCGAATTTCCAGTAATATACAGTTTAATTTATTCTAAACGGTTTTTAATTTTCATTATTAAGAGTATGAGCATGTTCTTGTATGTATGGAATGGCTTGCACATGTATGTGAGAGGTCAGCTTTATGTTTGCACTGTTAGTAATCTGGCAATGGAACTACATGTATTGATTTGACTGGATCGAACAAGGCACAAAGACTCCCACCATTAATGGTTCAGTGAATCTGTTGTTTATGACGGCTGAAACAAATCAGTTATATTATCAGCTGAAACAAATCAGTTATATTATTCTAACATACCAACATGTCTATTCTTCTACTTACTTTATGTGTCCTGCACATCTGCAAGCAATGAAGTGATCTGCTGCTGCCTGTATATTTGCATATATTCAGATACAATTGTTGTTAAATGTGTTGTCTTCAATAAATAAATAACACTAACATTATTTACTTTTTTTTTTGTCATTTTTTAAAGTATAAGCTATAATTGTTCAGACTGAAAATGTATTTATTTGATTAAACTAAATTAAATGAATTATTATGCAAATGTTTTATTCTCGTTGAGCAATTTTATAAGTTGGGTTAGATTTTTTCCTTATTTATCATGACAAAATTTGAGCACATAATATTATTATTTTATTATTCTTTTCAATACATGCCATATATGAGTAAACTATTCATTTCAATTACGCACTGGAAATACAAAAAGACAGATAAACCCTACTCAACAATAAGTGATGCTGACAAGTGCTTAGTCATATTCACTCGAATAGTAAGTCAATCGTTTGAAACACCCTTAACATCTTAAAACACATCAGGACTGAAAATTGGAGACGCAATTAAATAGCTCACTCAATGATTTGTTACGATGCATTATAAAATATTATAGTAATTTAATGGCATGCTGATTTGGACAAACATAATTCCAATTCTGCTTAAAGGAACAGTTCAGCTTCATGTCTATCCAAGATAGATAGATAGATAGATAGATGTTGATAGCATGTTGCTTTAGCACATTGTTAATGTGTTAACATGTTGCTAACATTTTTCCAACAGGATTAGCATGTTGGTAACATGTTTCTAGCATGATTAGCATATTGTTAGCATTCTGCAGCATGTCTTTAAAATGATTAGCATTCCGTTAGCATGTTTCTAGCATAATTAACGTCATTAGCATATTTTAGCAAGACTAGCATGTTGTCAACATAATTATCATGTTGTTACCATGTTGATACCATTTCTAACATGAATAGCATGTTGTTAGCCTGTTGCTAGCATGTTTTAACATGACTAACATATTGTTAGAATGTTTCTAGCATGTTGTTATCATGTTGATACAATTTCTAACATGAATAGCATGTTGTTATCCTGTTGCATCATGTTTTAACATAATTAGCATGTCGTTAGCATGTTTTCTAGCATGTTGTTACCATATTGATACCATTTCTAACATGAATAGCATGTTGTTAGCCTGTT
This sequence comes from Labeo rohita, assembly GCF_022985175.1. Taxonomy (NCBI): domain Eukaryota; kingdom Metazoa; phylum Chordata; class Actinopteri; order Cypriniformes; family Cyprinidae; genus Labeo; species Labeo rohita. The sequence continues at coordinate 8,885,739 of NC_066880.1, forward strand.
GCTAGCATGTTTTAACACAATTAGCATGTTGTTATATAACTAGCTTGTTTTTAACGATTGCTATGTTGTCTCTGGTGAAAAAAACAGCATATGCTGGTAGGTATGTTTTGATGCTGGAATGCTGGTTAGGTAGGTTTTGATGCTGGTTTAAGCTGGTCCTTTGCTGGTTTTTGCTGGTCCTGTTGCTGGTCAAGGACCAGCATGAACCAGCAAAGGACCAGCATAAACCAGCATTAAAACCTACCTAACCAGCATATGCTGGATCTTTCACCAGGGGTTAGAATATTGCTAGCATGTTTCTAACATGATTGTTGTTGTTAACATGTTGCATTTTGTTAGCATGTTATCTTTTTAACATAAGTATGTTGCTAGCATGTTTTAACATGATTAGCATGTTAATATGTCACTAGCTTGTTTTTAACATGATTGCTATGTTATTAGAATGTTGCTAACGTGATTAGCATTTTAACATGTTGCTAGCATGTTTCTAACATGATTATCGTTGTTAACATGTTGCATTTTGTTAGCATGTTGTTATGTTTCTAACATGATTAGTATGTTGCTAGCATATTTTAGCATGATTAGCATGATACTAGCATGTTTCTAACATGATTACAATGGCGCAAGCATATTTTTAGCGTAAATAGCATGTTGTTAGCATTTTGCTAGCATGTTTCTAACATTATTACCATGTTGTTAACATGTTGATAGCATGATTAACATGTTACAAATCATGTGTCAATCATGATTAGCATTTTGTTACCATGTTAGTATGTTGCTAGCATATTTTTAGCATGATTAGGATGTTTCTAGCATGATTAACCTGTTGTTAGCATGTTGCTTGCATGTTTCTAACATTACCATGTTGTTAACATGTTGCTAGCATGATTACCCTGGTGAAAAAACAGCATATGCTGGTAGGTATGTTTTGATGCTGGGATGCTAGTTAGGTATGTTTTGATGCTGGTTTAAGCTGGTGCTTAGCTAGTTTATGCAGGTCCTTTGCTGGTTTATGCTGGTCATGTTGCTAATCAAGGACCAGCATAAACCAGCAAAGGACCAGCTTAAACCAGCATCAAAACATACCTACCAGCATGTTGCATGTTGCAAAGCATGTATCTATCATGATTAGTATTTTGTTAGCATATTACTAACATGTTTCTAACATAATTAGTATGTTGCTAACATTTTTTAACATGATTACCATGTTTTTAGCATGATTAACCTGTTGTTAGCATGTTGCTTGCATGTTTCTAACATGATTAACTTGTTCATAACGTTTTTAGCATGATTAGTATGTTGCTAGAATGGTTTAGCGTGTTAATAACATGTTGCTAGCATGATTAGCATAGATAGGTAAATGGATTGATTCTGGGAGTTTAGATTTGAATTTTGACAGTTGGAGTATGAATAGTTTTGGCTGATTTGAACATTCCGTCAATGTAAATCAATGGGATTTTTATGATTTTTAATTTAAATTTTTAAATTTTACATTTTTAATTTTTAATTTTTTAATTTTTTAATTTTTTAATTTTTTAATTTTTTAATTTTTTAATTTTTAAATTTAATTTTAAAAGTCCGTTCAGTTAGAAAAGTCATAGCAACTAACTTCAGAAAAGTCTGAAGGTCTGACCTGAGTTTGGTGGTTGTAGCTTTAAAGTTAGAGGAGGAGATACTGACTAAATTTTGCCTCAGAAGAAGCTTAAATCAGTAAGTTGGCTTTTTTGTAACAACAGCTCATAGTAACCAAGCCTGTCAAAACACTATATCATTGTCCAAATGACAATAAAGCATTCAGATGACTTCAAACAATTTGAAATACAGTGTATGAATCATACGAATTCCTATGTTTACTACTGTGTTTTGTTTTGATCCGACAGCGTATGGTCATTTTCTCCTTTTGTGTTTTCACAGAAAAACATTATGGGTTTGGAATGACATGAGTATGAGTAAATAATGACAAAATTTTATTTTGGAAGTAAACCGTCCCTTTAAGTATGAAGAACAGTTTAGTCAGGGATCAGTGCAGTGCAGCTTTCATAAAAACACAATTGTTTCTGCATTAGCCTATTTTGACAAATAGGCACAGCTACTCACCTTTAACTTAGGACTAGGGTTACGTATTACACATTTATTCCACATTGCAACATTTTATGACCCTGAGTGGACAAACTAGACAATACTTTTGAACGATGAACAACCTGAAATAACACTATCACCTATTTGAGCTCACACTGTGATTTCATTTTCAGGAAACATGAGGATTCAAACAGGGTTGAAACCAAGTTTTTCTTTAAAACTCTAAATGTGGGCTGTGGTCACTGTTATAGGAATGTCTCTGGTAAAGAGAGAAGAGAAACACCGTATCAGATATCAGTTCAAATCGAAAAGAACTACGCCGCCCTTGGAAAGGCTCTGCGTGTGTTCCAGTAAGCTGACAGTCCATCACCGCAGGTCAGAAGGTGAGACGGAAGTGAAAACACAGCGGGGCAAACAGCCAAGCGATCTGACTGACTCGAACGAACCTTGATTTCTTGTACATTTGTTTCTTACATTTCTCTCCCCGCTCACACGAGCTTCAGTAGTCCTCTGAGCGCACGGGTGAGATTTCTTCCAGTCAAAATACGCCTACATGTAACCTGTTCTCTGTGCGAAAAACATTGCGTGTGTGGGTCTGCGGAGCGGTTTAAGTTTGAGGAATGCGTAGCAAACCTTCAGGTGTTACCTTTTCTCTGTCCAACACAGCAGACAGGAAACCTCTCTCATCTCTCTGGTTTCCGGTGCTTAAATCTTTCAAGCGCTCTGCAGTCTCTCTCTCTGTTTTTTTTGGTTGCCTGGCTTTGTTTGAACTTCATGGCTGGATCTTTTTTTATTGTTTGTGTTTACAATGAACTGCATTGTCAGTTACACAGGTTAGCTGTTCACCACCTCTTTTTGATGATCATCACATCCTTTCAGTGTCTGTTTTCCACTTACGTTCGACATCCACTTACGTTCGACATTTACAGTCAGTACGAGCATAGGTGGAGGAAAAATAGGAAAAATACTTCCCGATTGCTATTGTGCGCAAAAGCCAGCTGCAGTGTGAGCACTGTGTGGAAATCAGGGATGTCTGATCAAGAGATGTTGAACGTGAGAAAGTCTCTTTGTTCTATTGTTTAGGGTGATATGCGTTTCCTGTCTTGAGATCAACTATAGCACGAAGTCATTGTATCTTTTGTGAATGTACGCACGGGGTCATACGGTACAAGCTGCTTCTGGAGAATGGGCTTCCTATGATGAATAATAAAAAGCTGTTCGTGGATATCTAACATGCTTGTAATCTTCACGTGCTTCTGCATGTTTAGCTGAGTTATTCAGCTCTGATGCCTGACATTAAAACCTCAAACTTTTGAAATCCATCAAAGGTGAACTCATTGTTCCAGGTAGCGCTGGTTTCAGGTTTATTCTCCCTTGCCAAGAGTCTTCTAAAGTTACAGGATACAATGGCCAAATGTCTGAGGCCTCTTTGAAAATTTGGGATTCACATCATAATTGAAACCTGAAAGTACACGGCTTGAAGCAAGATGAAGCTGATAGCTGAACTTTAGCTAGCCATAAATGTCGCTTACCAGCCTTGAAAAAGTATTTATTTATTTAGTTAGTTACACTTTTAATAAAGGTGCTTTAAAAGGTTTTTCACAGCGATGCCATAGAAGAACAATTTTTGGTTAGACAAAGAATCATTCAGTCAAAGGTTCTTTAAAGAACCATCTCTTTCTTACCTTTTTGTAATCTGAAGAACCTTGTTTTGCCACAAAGAACCTTTTGTGAAACAGAAAGGTTCTTCAGATGTTAAAGGTTCTTTTTGGAACCGTTTAGACAAAAAGGTTCTTCTATGGCATCGTGAAGCACCTTTATTTTTAAGAGTGTAGTTAGTTAGTTAGTCCTTCCTTCCTTCCTTCCATACATATTTCTTACGAGCCTTAAATCATTGTAATGTATTGTTTTTATACATTTATTTGAATGATATTTGTATATAAATCTTATATTTTAGGAATGCATTTTTTATTAGTTTATTATAAAAAATAAATTATATATATATAATAAATATTTATATGTATATATTTTATATAAAATATATATGTATGTATATATATATATATATATATATATTATATATTTTTTGACTATATATTTCTTACAAGCCTTAAATTATTTTATTTTTATTTTATTGTTTTTTATAATTTTTTATGATATTTTTATCTAATATCTGAATTTTAATAAAATATATATTTATATAAAGCCAGCCATCAATATTTCTCAACCTCAAGAATGCATTTTTCATTATTTCATTATATAGGAAAAAATAAACTCTAAATATTTATTTATTATTTATTTATTCATTCACTCCTGACTATACAGCATGTATTTCTTATATGCCTTAAATAATTGTATTTTTTGTTTTTATGTATTTAATATTTAGTTATAATATTAAATAAATATTTTAATTAATTTAATAACATTTATTTATTTATTTGTTATTTTTATATGAATCTGATCTCAGTATATTTACTTTAAGAATGCATTTTTCATTTGTTTCTATAAAACAACAATTAAGTTCTAAGAATGTTTTATTTGTATTGTTTTATTTAGTTTTATTGTATTTATTTAGAATTTTTTTTATATCTAAATTTTTACAAAATATATTTTTTCATTTATATGTGTATTTTTTATCTTTTATATAAATATGAGATATAAATCTCATGATTATATATATATATATATATATCCAACACACTCTTACAACACTATAAAGTTGTAGTATTACTTTATAGCATAAAGCTGTCCATAAATATTCATATTACCGGTCTTGAAAATGTATTTTGCATGTATTGTGTAAATGTAAAATGCACAGACATGCATGATCCCAGAAAGGTGTGCAGATGTTGTGACAGATTTTGTAATTTAAACTACACTGATAATCAATCAAACATGCACTAATATTGCATGACAATGAGATAATGCCATCAGTGCATTTTAAAAGTGCATGATTCATGTGTAAGTGTGCAATGCAACAAGCAAAACTGTGCAGACGCTGACCCAAACAAAGCGAAAATTGAGGGGATGGAGTAGGGGAGGGTGCAGAAAGAAAGCAGCAGTTAGGAGGGGGGAAATGAGTTCTTACAGTAAAGGAACGTGTGAGTTTGTGCATGAGCTCCCGCTCTGCACCTCCCCTTCCTGTCTAAATGTGTCCTCTCTCTCTCACTCACATTGCAAGAGCAGTAAAGAGTCAACTCAATTAAAGAGCCTCTTTCCTGGAAACTGGGCTCTGATGGCACAGGGAGGTATGAAGGGAATGGGAACCATGTGTGTTAGATGGGGAGGGGGATAGTTGGACTTTGTTTCTTTGTAAGTGTGTTTGTGCGTAGACGAAGGCGGCACGAAGAGCAGGAGAAGAACGCATGGAAATGAGGACAAGGAAGGAGCGGGAATGACAAAACAAAAACACAAGCTCACGACGGCCCTGCTGTCAATTTGAAATTGGATAGAGGGAATCTCTGCTCGCTGCACAGCGGCCCCTCTTCTTCTTCTATCTCTCTCTTTCTCCCAGACATACTCAAGTAATTCCTCAAACCATTAGCTGTTTGACCACAAAGTCCCAGTTGTAAATCTGTCCCACGAGGCCCCTCTTTTCATCCCAGCCTGCATTCTGTGACCCCTCTCCCGCAGAGCACACAGGTCCAACAAGCAGCCCTCGCACAAAGCGGACTGTTCATGTTAAAGACACCTAATCTGGTTCAGTGTCTTATGTCAGACAGTTTAGGAATGCATTGTCTGCCTTTAATATACTGCATGTTTGCACAAGGCATGTTATTGTTTGTCTTCATCTTTGTATGTCTTCTGCCCAATGGCATCACACTGCAAAAAAAAAAAAAAGTAATCATATTATATGTTGTGTCATGTGCCTTTGAAGATAAAGTATGTAATTCCTGCACCACTAGCAGAAAAAAACTACTTTCAGAAAGTTTTGCAATGCCATGGTCAAGGGTTAGAATCCCAGATATGATAAAATACACTTTCAAGGCTGTTAGGAAACATTTATGGCCAGCGTTATAAAAATGTATATGTTTAAAAAAAATTAAACAATAAAATTTATATATATATATATATATATATATATATATATATATAATACAAATAATTTATACTAATAATATTATATGTTATAAAATAAGCATACAAAAAAGCAATTTTCAAGGGTAGTAAGAAATGAAAAAATAAAAAGATTGTCTTGTACTGTTTCCAATTTCTTGCCTCCAACTTCATTTCAAGTAAAAATGTCAGCAGTCGTTTATGAGCACTATTCTTTTGTAGCAGACATTTAAGCTAAGCTTTTAAAAAGTCACTGTGTACACTACAGTCTCTAGGTTCAAGGCATCCCAGACAGCACTGTTTTAATGATTCATAAAAAATGAATCACTGTCTGGACAATTGCGATTTTGGTATGGAGATAAAGGTTAGGTTCATGATTTTTCGGTAGTATTACTGCAGTTTATGTTAGCGCCATATGTTTTTTTACTTTTGGAATGTGATAGAGTGCTTGGACTGCAAAACAGTGAGGCGTGACGTCAGACTTAACAAGTGGATTGGATGAATGACCTTTTTTTTATATGTCTGGATAATTTAGGCTGCTCAGAAAGATTCAATTGCAGATGAGTGATGCAATTCTTTTGATTCTAGTGGGATGGAAATTACACACTTGACATTTAAATCAAACTAATTCACCTGAGAAATCCCCGTTAAAAAAAAAAAAAAACCTTTGTCTCTGAAAGTGTATCTTGAATATGTGTGTGTGCAGTTTCTTAAAGGGATAGTTCAAACATAATTCAAACAGCTTCAAACACTCCAAAATGCATTGTAACTCCCAGTCGAGGAAGAAGGGTCTTATCTAGTGAACCGATCAGTTATTTTCATAAAAAAATAGTACTATTTATATACTTTTTAATGTCAAACACTCGTCTTGTCTTACTCTGCCTGAACTGTTTTTGTTCCGGTTCACGACAGTTAGGGTATGTCAAAAAACTCCCATCTCATGTTCTCCCTCAATTTCAAAATCATCCTATATCACTATTTTACCTTTTTTGTTAATGGTGTTTGATCTTCTTTGCATGTTCACTTTGCAGTGACTGGGTCGGTACTTCTGCAGCGATGTAGGATGATTTTGAAATTATTTTTGAAGTTGAGGGAGATTTTTACAAGTTTTTCGATATGCCCTTACTGTCTTGAGCCAGAATACACCGTTCAGGCAGAGCAAGGCTAGTTGAACGTTTAAGATTAAAAAGTATTTAAATTGTATTTTTTTATATTAAAATAACAGATCGTTTTGCTAGATAAGACCCTTCTTCCTTGGCTGGGATTGTTTACAACTGCATTTGGGATTGTTTGAAGCCGCATTTAAACTGCATTTTGAAAGTTCAAATTCGTGGGCACCATAGCAGTCCATTATATGGAGAAACATGCTGAAATGTTTTCCTCAAAAAACATAATTTTGCACCATACAATGTATTTTTGGCTATTTCTACAAATTTACCCATGCTACTTATGACTAGTTTTGTGGTCCAGGGCCACATTTTAATTCTCCAATTCATGACCCCTTTAATACTATAAATGCGATTTTGCATTTAAAGTGTATTTATCTGGTTTAAAAGATGTTTAGCTACTTTTTTAAGTGGAAAACAAGTCAAAGTGTTGATCAAGTATTTAGGTATACAAACAGCTATTGGATACCAGGCTTATGCAATGCAATTTTATAGGACTAATTATGCAAGTAATAAAACCTGAGATGGCACACGTACACTGTAAACAAACAAAAAACAAAAACGTTTTTTTTTTAAGTTGTAAATGAAGATTATTGCAGCATGTTTTAAGAAAACACTATTTCAGTCGTTCCTGCTCAAAATTTCACATTTAATTCAATGTTACTTGCCTTTCTGTGCAATTATTTGTGAAATTTACTAGCAATTTCTGAATGAAAACTAAATAGTTTCAAAGTAATTCTCACACCAGTTTCTTTTTTCAGTGTAGTATTTTGATGTGCATGTATATGCACATAATAATGTGCTTTATGAACACTATATAAAAGTATGTCAAGGTTGTCTATTGCAAGTATTCCATGTTGATGATGTCATGAAGTTAAAGGGATAGTTCAACCAAAAATGAAAATTCTATGTTCGCGCAAATCATTTGTGATCTTTACTTACAGCAGAAGTGAGTTTTTTTTTCTGAATCTTTGTGATCGCCTTTTCTTAATAACATGCTGGTTAGCAAGTTTAGCAGCTAAACGCGGCTAAAGTAAACAGGCTCGTCACTCCACAGAGAGAAGAGAGAGGCGGGGTGAGCAGAGCTCATTAACATTTAAAGCAACATAGACCAGAACGGGATGATTTTTGCAGAGCTGATTTTGGCAAGGTAAAAAAGGTGTTTTCTTCATTACCATTGAGAAATTTTAACCAAAGCATGTTATAGACTTTTCATTAAGACCCCAAAATATCATATCAACTTGTGGAAAATGGGCATCCGATGACCCCTTTAAGTAAAGAAGAAAAGAGGTTGTTTCATGTATCATTAACAAGGCAGTGATCTTGTTATTTATATTTTTTATTGTCTTTTTTTTTTTTTTAAATTCTAACAATAAATATCGTTTTGTGGCTCTTTAATGTGTCGTGATACATCACTGTGTTGCAATTTTTAGATTCGGCGTGGTGATTGGTCAGATCGACTGTCAATCAAGCTGTTTGTGAAGGGTCCATTACGCACCCTCAGATCGTTATAAACCTGTTCATTTGTCTTTTAATGATGTCCTTGCTACCTTTCTGGGCCTTGAACGTGTCAGTTGCATTACTGTCTATGCAGGGTCAGAAAGCTCTCAGATTTCTTCAAAAATATATTAAACTGTGTTCTGAAGATGAACAAAGGTCTTGCAGGTTTGGAACGACATTCAGGTGAGTAATTAATGACAGAATTTTTATTTTTGGATGACCTATTCCTTTAAGCAAGCAAGTGCAAATTATAGGGCACACAGAAGTACTTGAACACTTGACATTATTTGCTTAAGCGGATAAAGTAAAAAGAAAGAAAAAAAAGTCCTTATTTGCTTTTAGAAAAGCTATTACCAGCAGCAGCAGTGTTTTGATGACAACCAAAGTGTGTTAGCTTTCCATTTTGCTTTCAATAGGACAATTTCAGTGACATGTTGTTAACATTATGTTTTCATTCTGCGTGATTATAGGCAGACATGATTATAGACTTCACAGAGATGTTGTGTTAAAGCGCTTTTTACAACAAGGAGCGGATCTATCGTTGCACATACAGAGGCCTATATGAGCTGCGCACACATTTGCAGAGTCTTCCCTGGGCCCCTGCAGCGGGCCAGGATGTATAAAAAATGGCCTCACATTCCTTTCCTGTTAAGTCAACCACAATATGGGACTGACACACGAGAGGACTGGACTGTTTCCCAGCACACACAACCCCTCCGGAGTCCCATTACTTTCAGTCATTTAGTCAGACGCACACACAAACACGCACATATTATGTCCGTGATGCCTGGTTCGCCATGCGGCTCATAACTTATCTGTTAATCGTAGTCATCAGCGTCCTCAACAGAAGTATCAACATAGCCAGGCTTACCGTAAGTTTGCAAAATTCAGGGAAGTCGAAACATAAGCATATCTGGACACGCGGCAGGCGGCTCAGCCGAGTATTGCTTCCCCTGGGTTACAGTAAGCGAATCAGAAGTGAGCAGATAGAAGATTACAGAGGTGATTTACTGTAAAGCCTCAAATGAAGCTGATATTGACAGTGGTAAAACATAAACATCCTGTAGAGACATGCTGCAACTGTTTCGTACGTGCAGACACGTCCATATATATTCACAAAGGCTGAGTGCATGTTTAATGTGTTCTATGTGTAAAAAAAAGATTCAAAACGGTTGTTTTGGGAAGAGGGTGGTCAGGAACTTTCTGAACCCGAGGGCTTTGTGTTTTTCACGGGCGTTGGCTTTGACCAAATGGGGCATGGACTCACTGACTGCAGCTTTGTTTTGAAAACACGAGGGAGGGAGGAAAAAAAAAGGAGGAAGGCCTGAACGAGTGTGAAGAAAAGGCGGAGACTTCCCAAATACCATAAAAAGAGCATAGCGGGAGATACCACTCGCAGTGGAGCTCTGAGAAAAGACTGTTCGGTGGTTCCTCATGCACAGATGTACATGTATAATAAATATTAACATATTTCTCGGAATCTAAACAAGCCACGGAGTAAATCTCTCTCGAGGGTATACATTTCTTTGGCCTTTCTGCAAAAACACACACACGCACATCATTGCTTATGCTTGGGTGTCTGGTATGAATGTGAATGGAATTTACCCATAATCCTGAAGCAAGAAGTAGTATAAACAAACGGATGCATATCGTTATGAAACACTGATAAGAAAGGAAACATTAATCTCTGATAAAACACAAATTACACCCAAAAATGAGTATTTTTGGTCCTTTTGTGTTCTGCAGATAAAACTCACATGTTTTGGAATGACATAAGGATGAATAATGTAAAACGTTTCATTTTTGGGTGAACTAACCATTTAATAAGTAATCTGAGCATGCTTATGAATATGCAATTATTTTCCATTCTGCTAGGAGCTAGGTTATTTGAATTTTCATGTGTAGCTATGCAAATCAAAAATTAAGGAAGGTAAAGATACTAATCAGTGAAAACTTACCAGGATCTGCTTTAATACCACATAAATTGTTTTATTTTTATAGTTCAACATATTGGATAGGAATCCACTGATATAACCACACCTTTTCATATCAGCACTACTGATTTAAACAACTTTGATTATAAAATAAAAATAGGTTATCTTTTAGTTGCACAAGCGTTTTTGTATGATTAAAAGTCTGTTCTTTATGTCAGAAATCTTGTGTCAAGCTCTACTGGGTTTGCTCAGGAAGTTTATCAAGGCCTATTGTTTTTTTTTTTCCACTTAGCATTTAATGGTTTGTGAGTTACAACTTTTACTACGTGTTAATTACCCTCTAATATGAGGATGAAGATCTGATAAAAGCCCTTGGTTAAATGGAGAGAAAATTAATTAAGAGAGTGGCTAATCAATTAAGCACAAGAAATGCACAGTCTGCAAAAAAACTTGTATTGTGATCTTAAATAGAGTTATAATGTAAATATGAGTGATGAAAAGCAGTGCTGTGTTTATTTTACTCCCTGATTGTTTTTCGGTGAGGGATGAAGAGTTACCAGGATTAATCCATGGAGATTATTAAAAACACTCTGGAGATAAAGAGAGAGGCAGATGTTTTAACTTTGATCAAAAGAGAAAGCAGCGAGTGACATCCTGTACACACACCTCAAGGTAAGCCTCAGACCTGTTTTTCTGAAAACAAGAGCAGTTGTGGTATCTTCATCTGTGTGTGTGTGTGTGTATATGGCTGGAGGAAAATGTTTTCTGCAGCAAATGCCACATTAAAAATCATGCGTATTAAAATGACATGCACCCTGAGGCGTGTACACACAAGAATGCGAGGAGGCACATGGCTGGGTCCGTTTTGTAAAAATAGTGCTCTTTAATATAAATTATGGAAATATCTTATAAATATAAATATGTGCAAAGTTTCTTGCTGCATTTTCTATGTTAATGCCTTTGTTTTCTGATCTTCAAGCTTGCACTGCGGTCATCAGACCAGACCTTAAGATGAGACATCTTTATAAAAGACAGAGTAAAAAACATGCTGTCCCGTTGGTGGCCACACATGTAAACACCTTGATTTGACAGAGTATGAACGAAAAAAGAGAAAAACAATCTACAAGTGGAACCATAAGCCCTTCCATAGACTCATAATACATTCAGTGAGTAGCAGACGTCAGGTCCTGCTAGTGAAACAAACACTGTGTCGTTGTTATTGAATGGGGATTTTGAAGCACACAAAGTACGAATGCCTCTTGGAGAAGCATGGTCCTTCATGTCAAACACCACAGTAAATCAGTTACTTAAGATTTCTCATACTGTGCTTGTATTTGCTTCACAGTATATGAATGGCAATTCATATATGTACGCTCAACAAAGTTCAGCCTGCCTTTACCTAGCGCGAATGAAACCACTGTTTGCTTTGGCTCCTGTCACAAACAAAGTAACAACAGTCCACTGAGGGGCCGTCTTCTCCAGGGAGGTCAAAGGCCTGCAGTAACAGGCCTCTCGTCCGGTCGACGCATTCGCTCCAGTCCTTTTTACTTGACCCCGCGCACACAGTCACCATAGCAGACGGTGTCGGTCATGAGCGGTAAGTAGCCACCCCGTTTGCGCCCCCACGCCCACTTATGAGGCAATTACACTTGGCAAGAAGCAGTGGAAATGTGTACGTCATTGCAAACACCCAGCTCTCACTCCTTACTTCCAGGAGAAAGTCAAAAAATGTCGAGCTGGAGAAAATACGCTTGAGAGAGAGTGTCTCCCGATCGATGATGAAGGCCTGGACCGTAGCCATAGCAGCACACTTAACTCCTGTACTGATCAACTATCGCTTGTGTTTATCTTCAGCAGCCTGACCGGCCGCTGGAACGTGGAAGTCCGTTCGTGTCGACAGCTGCTGAGATGTCAGATCCACTCGAGCATCTCGTGCTGTCCTTCAAAAGTTCACAATCCAGAGGTCGAAGGCACAGCTGGCCCGCAATACTGACAGACGCCAAGGTCAGGAGCGACCGACTCCACTTGCACGCCTTGTGTGTGGCTCTTCCCATCGGAGACCTATCGAGGATAGCTAGATCGGAGCGTCGTACTCCTGGAGGAACTCTTGGAGTGGATGAGGCAGCTGGTCCCGTTTGGTGGACACATCTATGTGACCGTTTAAAGTCTTTCGACAGAGATGCTGCAGGCTGGACATGCTGGACGCCAGTGGACGCAGTAGCTCCAAAGGGATCTTCTCGCCACCGGAGTAGATGTAGTAGGCGCTTCCGTCGGCCGCGCTTCCGCCTTCTCCAACGTCGTGGACCTTCGACGAGGCCCCTGTCCCGGGCGACGGCATGTAATGATGGATGAGTTTGAGCACGCAATCAAAGCGGGGCACCGCCTGCTCGCTCCGAGGGTCAGTCTGCAGGAAGAAGGACACGGAGTCACACTGTATGCGCAGGTTTTTGGTGCCCGTGGTCGTTTTCACGCTTAGCGTGAAGAAGTGGTGGTGGTCCGAGCTGTCACGCACCAGGAAGGTGCCCGGGGGTTCGGAGCTCAGCAGCGCGCTGGCCTCTTTCCCGCTCACGGTGCTCCAGTAAAAGCCACTCTCTTGCAGTTTGCGCACCGCCGCGATCACCATCTGATACTGCGCCCGAGAGCTGAAGGTTTTGTACCGGTGGGGGGGCAGGCGCACGCCGCCTTCGAAGGGGCTGCTGCTCATGGCGCTGTCAAACCTGCTGTGCGTTACCATGGCGCTCTGCCCGCCCCCTGTACCGCCCGGCAACCACTGGTGCTCGGGGTCCAGGGCCGAAGGGCCGTCCCAGCCAGGGTGCTCATGCACCGGAGAGCACCAACACAATGCCCAGAGCTCTGGCACCTCTTCCACATCCAGAAGAAATGACGTCTCGGTGGGTATGGAAGGCAGCTGAAGGGAAAGCCAAATGGAAAATGTCAGCATTAACCAAACAGCGAAAACAACAGAAGCTAGTGCCAGCAGACTTTACATCTGCTATGACATCACTTTTATTAGGGCCATTGATAGTTCTAATAACTGGATTGGTTGTTTCTCACATGTGTTCCTTATCATTAAAGCCCAACCCCCCCGCTTCAAAGAAACACCACACTCACACATTTCAGTGATGTAATTGTTTAATTTGGAGATAAATTATAGCGGTTTAACATTTACTTCTTTAATTAGTATTTTTGTTTTTACTTGTTTTTCAATTAGTAGTGACTTCAGAACCTAACTTACCCATTAGACACTAGTACTTATTCACGTAGTGACTAATACATATTTAGTCATTACATCCTATTTTGCTACTAGTCACTATCCTAATACATCTGGTAACATTTTTGTTACTATCTTACTATAATTATCTGTGGTTTAGATCAATTATTCACATTTGACTTGTATGTATGGAAACCTTTTTCAGTTTTACTAGCACTATTGCTACTAGTCAACCTCTGAATACCCCAACAAATTGCTATTTTTAATAGTGACATGGGAATCTAGTTTTGATCAGCTACTAGCCATTCACTAGTATGTAAGGCAATTTTGCTGTTGCTTATTTAAGTTTTAGTAGTACTATTGCTACAAGTCAAAGTCCCAATACTCCACCAAATTGCCATTTTTGTTAGTGATTTACATGGGAATGTGTAGTTTAGATAAGCTACTCCCCACTCACTAGTATACACGGCAATTTTGCTGTTGCTTTATTTAGTTTTACTAGTACTACTGCTACTCCCAATACTCTAACAAATTGCTGTTTTTTGTTAGTGCTTACATGGGAATCTGTAGTTTAGATATCTACTCAGCATTCACTAGTAAGTATGGTAATGTTGCTGATACCTTTTCTAGTTATACTAGTACTATTGCTATTAGCCAACTTCCCAATACTCCAACAAATTGCTGTTTTTTGTTAGTGATTTACATGGGAATCTGTAGTTTAGATTAGCTACTTGCCATTTACTAGTATATAAGGCAATTTTGCTGTTGCCTCTTTCAGTTTTACTTATACTATTATAACTAGTCACTATACTGCTGGTAAAAATGAGCCAAGTTAAATTCTAAAGGACCAACTTCCCACTAGTATGTACTCTACTGCTGTTCCATATTCTAGTACTAATGGTACTAGTTAAGCAAAGATTAGTTTTACAAGTCACTGGGAAATGGGTACTTGTAGAATAAAGACAGATGCGAGATCATCTTGAAGACGTCTTGCAGTGGATAAATTAACTAGTTTTTATTTTTAGTCCAAGCTCGACCGTGTAAACCCGATATTGACTTCGATCGCTCTCTCGGGCTATTAGAAAACAGGTTATGAATGAGGTCCTCCAGTTCGTTGTGAATAACCCAATTTCTCATTCATGACACACAGTCTCTGTCTCGTATTACACTGTAAATACCCCTTCACTCTCTTATCCTAACTGGAATAGAAATTCACCGACTTGTTCGGGTTACATTGAGGTCGTTTAGTCCGATTAGCTCACATATATAACTACACCAGACTTTAGACTGTTATGCGCTACAAAGCTCAGCAACATAGTTTATTTAGACGCGGATACATTGTAACACAGCGTATACCGAGGCATGCGTAACATAATAATATATGCATATGCATGCGATTCTTAATAGCTCCAGTGTGTTAGAATAAATCGCAAAACGTCGTTTTACCTTCAAAGCGTTATCCGACTCAATCTTGGGAGTTTTCTGAAAACATAGCTCCTTTTGTGATGTCCATATAAGCGCTTATGCAAAATAGACCTTCTTTCAAAAGGATAGAGATCGGTTTCATGTCAGTTTTTAACAGTTGATCAGAGATCAGCTGTGTGAAAGTCTATCAGAGGTAGTGGAGGTTCGTGCCATCGAGTTGAAGTACCGACTGATATTTCAAAAAGGCTCCACCCCTTGTGTTCCAGTAAAGCAACCACACACACTCACACACACGCACGTGGCGGATTGCCAATAAATAATCAGCGTGACCCTTTTTTACGGGATTTCTTCCCCCTCCCTTCCCTGTTCACACAAGGTGAAACGTTGCATTGCCCTTGCGGATATAAATGCGGTCGGTGTGTTATGACTGATGATATCTGACCACACACATGTTGCGTATTATTCTGTTTTATTGGTCTGTTTTATTTATGCATTTATTGGTTTTGCACAGTCCCGTATTATAGCGTCGTTTACGGTCAGTTGCATGATGTAACCTTTTGCCAAAAATACATTTTCACGAATTTATGACATTTCTTATGTTACGTAAGGTTATTCGAAAATTAACGCAAGTTTATACGGTAAGGTTAAGCATACAGCTATGTATTATAGTATAGCATTCTTTAGGCACAGTCGTATTTACAAGGCTTGACTCGATTCATACATGCCTGGATTTGTTCCATACGCCATCTATAGGATGATAGCAGTAGACCACCTTCCAAAAGCCTAAGACATTGGTGAAATTCTTGCATTAATAAATTCACTAAAGTTCAGAAGTTCTGAATATTTATGTATATATCGTCTAATGATGTAAAATATAAAATGAAAATTACACTGTCATTGTGCAGAAGCATTTAAATACAGTTAGCATCTAATCATAAATGCTCATTATTTATTTAAATATCATTTAATAATTTAATTGAAATTATATAAGGGTGCAAGTGAGAATTTAACTGGAGGTTTCGACAAAAATACCCCAAATACTTAAAATGTATGCTAAAATGACTCACATGTGATATATTTTAGAATATTTTCTATGTACTTATGCATTTAGCTCCTCTGATTCACAATCACGGAGGTTGAAATTTGACTATTTGAAGCTAATATAATAGTAAAATAAATAAAATTAAAATAATAATGTTATAATTAGTGCGGTCAAACAATGAATCACTGTGTATATTTATTATGTATATATAAAGACACACACATGCAGAATATATTTTGAAAATATTTACATGTGTATATTTATATTCATATAATTTATATTATATATTTAGTATGTAAACAGAATATATTTTTCCTAAATATATACATGCATGTGTGTGCATTTATAAATACATAATAAATATTCACAGTACACACACATATATTATGTTACTTTTATTTTGGATGCAATTAATCGCAAATAATCATTTGACAGCACTACTTATTATGTATTTAAATATTATTTAATAATTGCATTTTAATTATATACGGGTGCAAGTGAGAATTTAACTGGAGGTTTGGACAAAAATACCCTAAATACTTAAAACGTATGCTAAAATTACTCACATGAGATATATTTTATAATATTTTCTATCTACTTATGCATTTAGTTCCTCTGAATCACAGTCACGGAGGTGACTATTTGACTATTTGAAGCTAATATAATACTAAAATAATTATAATAGTTATAATTAGTGCTGTCAAACAATTAATCACGATTAATCACATCCAAAATAAAAGTTTTTGTTTAAATAATATATGTGTGTACTGTGTACATTATGTGTATATAAAGACACACACATACATATACATATTTGCATGCATATACTTACATATATATAATATATATTATATATAAATATATTTAAAATGTAAACAGAACATATTTACCCCAAATTACCCCAAATAATTAAAATGTATGCTAAAAATACTAAAATAAAATAAAACTAAAATAAGAATGTTATAATGAACATTTTAGGAAACACTGAATGTGAAAAAAACATGCCTAAAAACAGTTAAAATGTATTCTAGCGAAACTTACGATATGATACCTTGTGCATTATTTTAGATTTTATTTGATGTAGTTCCAGGCATAAAAATAAATTTCTGACATTTTTAAGTACAAATGACTAGAGGTCAGTCCGAATATACATGAAGAAGTTGCAGTGTACAAGACATAATGTGGCATTTTTATCGTTGCTAAAACGTTATCGAAAGATGAGAGACCAACTTGTCAACACAGCAGGCCCTCTTATTATAACCAGCCAACTTGTTTACGCTAGTTCAAGCGTCTATGCCGCGACGCAAGCAGCGTATGCGTTTACATAAAGTTTTAACATTCAAAATGCAGTGAAAACATGGCGGCGCCCATGACATGGAAAAGAGTTGTCTTATCTGCGTATACTCCTGCTTTCTCCTGGGTTTTTACGAGGATAACAGATCGCTTTTTCAGGACACATGATCGGAGGAGAGGGTAAATGACAGCGGTCGTTAGCACTACACAAAAACAGTTGATAGAAATCGTGTAACATTAAAGTCAAGCGGGTTTGGCTAATGTTAGCTTGTGGTTGTGTAAAGGAGAGTGTTAAATTCAAATGTGGATTTACAGTTGTCAAAGTGAGTTTGAGAATATGAGCCGTAAACATTAGGACAATAAAGATGTTTGCTGCTTTTCCTGTGCTAATGTTTATTAGTTAATTTCCAGTAAACACCATTATGTCTTCTTTCTTAATGATATGGTTCAACCAAAAATGGTTTGAAAGTAAATAGTGACTCCTTAGCATATTCTTTTGTGTTCCACAGAAAAATGTAAGTCATGCAGGTTTGAAACAGGACGAGGGTGGTTAAATGAAAATATTCATAATTAAATAACGTTTGTTTTTGGGTTATGTATACCTTTAATGAGCTGTTAAACTACACACTCGTTGGTGGGGTAGTAAATCAACTAAATAACTTTAACTAAATCAACCAAGACTGCTGGAAGATGGTTAGATATGGTTTGTCAGCGCTTGCTTTTATTAAAATGGTGTTATCTGTTTCAGGCATGTATGATCTGACAGCTCAGCTGTACATCAAATTCATGGACACGTGTACATGTTAACCAGCAGATTCTTCCCTAAGTTGTTTATTTTTTGCTTACGGAAAAATGTAGACCAAGCTGGCCTTTACTTAATCAGATATTCTTGTGAAACTGCTGTTATCAGATGTGCATTGCAATGAATAAGCTTCATTCAAGAAGCCTTAAAAGCACTGCCGTACAAAGCAGCCATTCACTGCAAGCGTTCTTCTGAAAAGGTGGCTTTAATCAAATCACTCTTCAGTCTGATATAAGGCCTTTCCTGAATTTTCATCACGTGTTTAGGCAGATGTGATGTGTGTAAAGGGTTTTGAAACATGGGTCTGTTTTTAAGGTTGAGTTAATACATCTGAGATACCCAGATAGTTAACTTGTATAGATTCGTAAACTCACCCACGATTGACCTTCGCATTGTTTTACGCTCAGTCTCCGCAGGGTCACAGCGCTCTCAGAGGCGCCTCTTTTCATTTTGTTTTCTCAGGAGTTATGTGAGATCTACTGTAGTGTGCGGTGAGACTTTGGGTTCTGTGAAGAAAAGCACCGTCTGGGTTGTTGAGAACTCGCTGTGACCTTGGTGTTTGGCAGCAGATCTGAGTGAAGGGTTGCAGTTTGAGACTTCATGCTGTGTCATACAGACCGTATTACTGCCTTTGTCTTCTGAACGCTGTTGCATTTGGAGCTGGACTTGTTCTGTTCTGAGTAGTTGGAAATCAAGTTGTGAGAAAGTTTTGGTTTAGTTATTGTTTTATCAGAATCAAAACAACTATCAAATGTACTGGTTTATACAGAACAGTGAAAGCAGCTCTTTAACATTAGTTTTTCGAGTAATTGCATGTGCTAATTAAATTCTGAAAAGTGTTATTATTAGTTTCATTCACTGCTCTGACACACCAGGATGCAACAATAAAGATTTTGTCAGATTTTCACAAATATACACCACCAGTCAAAAGTTTTTGAACAGTAAGGTTTTTAATGTTTTTTTTTTTTTTTTAAAGAAGTCTCAATGTACTGAACTGTTTTAAATATTGATAATAATAATAAATGTTTCTTGAACAGCAAATCAGCATATTAGAATGATTTCTGAATGATCATGTGACACTGAAGACTGGAGTAATGATGCTGAAAATGTAGATTTGATCACAGGAATAAATTACATTTTAAAATCTATTCAAATAGAAAACGGTTATTTTAAATAGTAAAATATTCAAAATATTACTGTTTTTGCTGTACTTTGGATTAAATAAATGCAGGCTTGACGAGCAGAAGAAACTTCTTTAAAACATTAAAAATCTTACTGTTCAAAAACTTTTGACTGGTAGTGTAATTATCATTATGAAATGCATTAGAAAATGTAAGTGTTATTTTTTTTGGTCTAAATAATAAAGGGAAAAAGCACTAAAAATAAAGTATTTATTTTTAAATTAGCAAAAATAGCTGAAAATACACAGCAGTGTGTCAATAAGGTTGTTTTTTAATAATACAGTAATACATTCAGCAAAATGACAGTAACAACGTCATTGTTATAAAAAAAATCCTCAGTTTTAAATCAAATGCTGTTCTTCTGATTGTTATCCAAGAATTCAGAAAAATCTTAAATCATACATTAAATCTTTCAAAATCTTACACTGTTAATAGAATGAATTCTTGTACACCAAATCAGCATATTAGAATGATTTCTGAAGGATCATGTGATACAAAAAAACTGCTGAAAGTTCAGCTTTGCATCACAGGAATAAATTACTTTTTAAAAATATATTTAAATCAAAACCAGTCATTTTAACTTGTAATAATATTTCACAATATAACTGCTTTTACTGTATTTTTGATCAAATAAATGCAGCCTTGGTGAGCACGAGACTTATTTCCAAGTCATTAACAATCTAACCAATCCCAAACGTTTTATCAATATTGTATATTATGTTTATGTTATGTTGTTTGATAGCCAAGCGTTCCACCAGATTTTATTGTTTTACTAATACTGTAAACGGAAACAATGCAGTGCATTGTGTACAGTGGAAGAACTTTTCCCAGTCTTGGATTGTGATTAAAGGTTTTCTCTGCCCTTTATTTCTCTTGTCATCCCGTAGATCCGCTGTGCTGCTCTTGGCCCCTCTCCTGGCAGAGGCGGACTCAGCCCCCCTGGCCTCCTCCAGACCTCCAGGCTTCACTGGTGTCGAGGGCCTCCACTCTCGATTCCACTGGATGGCTGATCATGTACCTGCTTTCAGGGTCCCTGGGGGCCGCATACGCATCCTTCACTCACCTGATGAGTTTTATCAGGCTATGAGGGTATGGTTGATTGTGTGTTTCACAGAACTGTATTACCAGTAAATATGACTATAAGGTTGTAAAAACGATATCTCTGGTATCTTATTAACAACCGGTATTATCACACTTCAATTAGTGCTTGTCTGTTAACAGTCGTATTTCTGTCATGGAATTGTAAAATATATTAGTTAGATGATACTTATGAGAAGATGTTTTGTTTGATTAAACACATGGATCTGTGCCAAATGTCCATTCAAAACATTGTAATTTATTTCTTGGTATTAGTTTTATGGTTTTTAACATTAAAAGTAAAATTCTAGGATTTTAGAAAGGTCCTTTTAGAAATCATTTAATATGCTAACATTCTAATTTATTACCAATGTTGGAAACTCTTGTCCTGCTTAATATTTTGTTGGAACCTGATACTTTTTTTCAAGATTCTCTGATGAATAAAAAGTTAAAAAGAACAAAAATATTTAAAATATAAATATTTCCTAACAATATATGTCTTTACTATCACTTTAGATCAATTTAACTCATCCTTGTTGAATAAAAGTATTAAGTATTAAAGTACCAAACTTTTAATGGAGGTGTATATTGTTACAAAAGATTTCTATTTTAAATAAAACTGTTCATTTTAACATTATATTCATCAAAGAATCCTGAAAAAAGTATCACAGTTTCCCCAAAAAAAAAAAAAAATAGGCAGCACAACTGTCTCCAACACTGAAAAAAAATAAGAATATTAGAATGATTTCTGAAGGATCATTTGACACTGAAAACTGGAATAATGATGCTGGAAATTTAGCTTTGCATGACAGGAATAAATTCTAATTTAAACTGTTTTAAAACAGAAAACCACTTTTTACTTTGCAATATTATTTCACAAAATTTCTTTTTTTTTTTCTGTATTTTTAATCAAATAAATGCACCCCTGATTGGCAGAAACAACTTTTTTTAAACATTAAAAATCTTACTGATCTCATATATATATATATATATATATATTTCTTTATTTTTTAAATTTTTATTTATTTATTTCTATGTTGCCAAAGTGTTTTGATGACGCTTTGATGTTGCCATAAATAGCTTTTAGTTTTGATATGGCTCTAAAAACAAACAATAAATAATGTGAGATGAAAAATTACATTTTGGTCAAATCCTTTTTTCCGTTTCAGGAGATTGTTTAGCTGTGTTTATGTAGCGAATACTTTTATTGTCTTGAATAATTTTATTATATTTTAATCAGATTGTTTTGTCATAATATAGCTTGTAAAAAGCTTTACTCAGTGTTTGTTGTTTCTTCTGTTTGCCAAGGTTCGTATCAAGACTGCCAAGAGTCGTGTGGTGATGGCATCACTGTATCTGGGCACAGGACCACTAGAGCAAGACCTCGTAAGTAACCTGCCTACACACATTTACCATCACTGACCAGTAAATAAAACATAGCCTAAGAAGGAAAAGGCTGTTTTTATGCAGCTGGCTGTGGCCTGGTTAAGAATTTTACATAAGAGGAAGCTGCTCAGGGAAGTTGGCATATCTCATCTTCTATTTTTTACTGCTGCAAGATTAGGATGATCAAGTATAAACAGTTGTTTAGAACAAGTCAGATCTGTAAACATATTTTAAAAAATGACCTCAGCAGAATTAATGTTGATCTGTTGGTGTTTGCTAAATCTCAATCTCAAGGTTGATTTTAATCACCATTTCGGTACGCTAAAGCATTTCCTTGTTTAAATCAACATGCAAAACCAGCCAGACAAGCCGTAAGGTTCCTGCAGCAGAAGTAGAATCAAAATTAAAAATATTGCAATGCAGAACCCTAGTTAACCCTAGTATAGGGTATTCAGTGACTTTCTAATTTCTTTCGAAGGTTGATTGCATGGAAGAGGCATTAGAGCGCTCTCAGGAAGATCATGCGCCTGATCTCAAAGTGTCTTTTCTGCTGGATTACACCAGAGGCTCAAGAGGTCCGTTTCTGTCTTTCTCTTATTTATTTCAAATACACACTCAGGCTTGTTCAGACAGACGAGAGCTGGCGTATTCAACCCAAATCCTTGTAGTCTGAACCGCAGAAACATAATTGGTGATCCAATACGATCTAAATCGCATCTATAAGTGGTTTTTACTCATTTGTGACCCTGGACCACAAAACCAGTCATAAGGGTCAATTTTTTCGAACACATCATCTGACAGCTGAATAAATAAGGTTTCCATTGATGTATGGTTTGTTAGGATAAGACAATATTTGGCCGAGATACAAATATTTGAATATGTGGAATCTGAGGGTGCAAAAAAAATCGAAATATTGAGAAAATCGAAAAGTTGTTCAAATAAAGTTCCTAATAATGGATTTTACTAATCAAAAATTAAGTATTGATATTTTTACAGTAGGAATTTTACAAAATATCTTCATGGAACATGATTTTTTACATAATTTCCTAATGATTTTTGGCATAAAAGAAAAATCAATAATTTTGACCCATACTATGTATTTTTGGCTATTGCTACAAATATACCCCAGCGACTTAAGACCAGGGTCACATTTATGGTCACATTGGAATGAATGGTGAAAGAATGAGCAATTTCAGGCTCACAGATATTGACTACACTGAACATGTGAATCTGGTTTCATTAATTAAATGGCATCGTAAACAATCAAAGATCAGATTTCAAAACCAGGTTGTGTGCTGTGTGAACGAAGCCTCGCCTCATTCTCACTTATTATTCTTCTTTTTTTTTTTAAACTTCCTTTTGAACTGCATTCTGCGCATTCTGAACAGTCATAGCTTGATCTTTTCGATTGCTTTCCTGTGAAACCATCAGAAGGAAATAAAGCCTACAGGAAAGCCCCTGCCAATGTTCGTTTTCCTTTGTCAACATGTGTATGCCATGTCTATTCTGATATAACTGCATGGGTGTACTTTTGGAGGATTTCCAGTTTTAGTAATTGTAGGTTAGAGTTCAGACCTCCTCCCTGTTTTTTTTTCCCGTTTCTTTACCTTGAAAATTACTTGACAGGAACTGTTAGTCATTCCATTGACTGCTTTCAATGTGCTGTACAACTCACCCAGTGATGTTGTAAGAATTCATAATCTAATATTTCTTGGTAACTGTAGCATCATATTGCAGCATAGAGCTTCATTTTAGTGGTTCAGGTTCAGCTTGATCTCCTGAAAATGACTCTCATTATGAGAAAAGTTCACAAAGGGAGAAACGTTTGTTTTTTAATGTGTGGGTGATTTCTAGCGTGAATGACTGTAACTGCTGGTAATGATTACAATATCATCTATGCAAATGAGCAGTGGCGTGATGGGGTCATAGGGCTCAAGGTTTGGTTAGTGTGTCCCATTCTCAAAGCATCTTTCTCCAGTGACAACCACTACAGTAGCTGTGTATTCTTTAAAATACTTCAAAACTAGTGCTGGGCAACGTTTAATCGTGATTAATTGTGTCCAAAATAAAGGTTTTTGTTGATATAATATATGCGTATGTACTGTATATATTTATTTTGTATATATAAAGACACACACATACATTAGCCTATATATTTTGAAAATATTTACATTCATATAATTTATATTATATATATATATATATATATATATATATTTATTTAATATATAAACATATTTTTCTTAAATATATACATGCATGTGTGTGTATTTATACATATATAATAAACATATACAGTACACACATATACACACACAAAATCTTAGTTTGAATGTGATAAATCGTTGTCCAGCACTAGTCAAAACATACTTTTTTGTATTTTAGTATAATCTAATATGTAATTTATGTCTGTGGTGGCAAATCGCTCAATTACTTCAGTCTTCAGTGTCACATGATCCTTCAGAAATCATCCTAATATCCTGATTTGCTGCTCAGGAAACATTTCTTAATATTGTTGGAAAATACTATGCTGAAAACAGTTGTGCTGCTTGATATTTTTGAGAAATTCATGGTGATTTTTAAGGATTTGTTAATTAATAGAAAGTTCATAACTATTTATTTGAAATAAAAATTGATTGTAATATTATAAATATTTTTACCATCACTTTTCATCATTTTAATGCATCCTTACTGAATAAAAGTATTAATTTCTTTCCAAAAAAAAAAAAACAAATACTGATGACAAATTTACTGATTTGCAGCTTTGCTTTACTTGGTGCTATCAGCCAATCAGCAAACAGCATCCTCCATCCACCTCTAGTATGAATGCTCCTTTATTGTTTCTAACACTTTCTTCAGTGTATGCACTGCTTTATTGCTTCTCATTGCCTTGTTTATCATTTTTGAATCTGAAGGTAAGCACAATTCTCGCACAATGTTACTGCCGCTGCTCCAGCGCTTTCCCGAGCAGATGAGAGTGTCTCTGTACCACACACCTGACCTGCGGGGACTGTTGCGTCTTCTGGTTCCCGAACGCTTCAATGAAACCATCGGGGTGCAGCACATCAAGGCATACCTTTTTGACAACAGTCTCATCATTAGTGGGTGTGTACACATGCATATGTCACAGATATATATGTCACGGATATACGCTTGCAAACGTATGTTGTGGCGGAGTGACTAAAATATGCTTGAAATATGAATACCATCAATTATCTCAGACAAAATATTCCCGTAGCTATTGCTTTTTATGGTTCTAGGTTTGTTTTTAGACCATATAGAGCTCATGCAAACGCCTCTGCTAAGGTGAATATTCGTCACCCACTTTTAATTGTGTTATGATTTGATCTCATACAGGGCCAATCTGAGCGACTCCTACTTCACCAATCGTCAGGATCGTTATGTACTTCTGGAGGACTGTGAGGAGGTGGCTGATTTCTTTGCTGAACTTGTGGGAGCCGTGGGTGACGTGTCACTGCAGCTTCAGCCTGACAACAGTGTGGACATGATGGAGGGAATGGTGCATCCCTACAAAGGTAAGTGGCTTTTAAAGGGAGGAACCTGTTTAAACATAAGCTACTTCCTTAAATGTAAGATGACATGAGACAATGAAAGGGGATTTCAATGAAAATTCCTTAAAGGGTTCATTTGCATATGCTGTCTACATAGCTGAAATGAGGAATTATGTAAGTTATGTAAATGATCGTGTGATAGATTGTGGAGGATACAGCTGACTGCATAATCTGAGAAAACTACTATAACATGAGAAAGAAAGAAAAAAAATTAGGGATGCGCTGCATCATGCATGATACTGGATTTTGGCCGATAGCCAATGCCGATAACAATATATTTCCCTTTGGTTTGGAAACAGCACCAAGTCTGTCCTGTGCAGAAATTATAAGCAAATTATTTTTAATTTTATATATATATATATTGCACATTAATGAATAAATTAGTATATATAGAATTGTTTATTTTACAAGTGTCATGTTTGTTTTGTTTTTTTTCTGTATCTTCTGACCTTTAAATCAAAACATACTCATGGTTTTATGACATAAATTACTGCTTTATTTAATCAGAAATGCACAGTCTAGATATTATTTGTGTATTAGCACAATCTGAGCACATGTGAGTTAATACTCTTATGGGCAAGACATATCGGCATAATTTTTTTTATATCGGGCTGTTGCTGATATTTACATTAAAAGCCATTATAAAGCCTTATTGTTGCCACATTGTAAGTCTAGTTTGCACAAAATATGTTTATTGAAGATTGTTGTTGTTTCTTATGTGTTTACACAATCGTGCCGTCAAACTGTTGTATAATCACAATATTACACTCGTATCCGTGCAGTAGGAGTGTATATTGGCACAAATCACAGCCATGCCAATATACAGCAATATCACCCTGCTACTATTATATGTAATTTTAACCTGTAAATGCAAATTTATATCAGGTGACTATTCTTTAATTTAATACAAAAAAACTGTAAACGTTAAAACGTCCTGTTCATATTCAAATTTGACAGATAGTCATCTTTTCAGTACGAATATTCTATATTTATTACAAAAAAAGGTCCTGGCCCTGTTAACTGGAGATTTGCAAAAAAAAAAAATATATTTTATATATATGTATATGTATATATGTGTGTGTGTGTGTGTGTGTGTGTGTGTGTATATATATATATATATATATATATATATATATATATATATATATATATATATATATATATATATATATATATATATATATATATATGTGTGTGTATGTATATGTATGTACATGTATATGTATAAATATACATGTATAAATATAGCAACTAGTTAACAGTGTGAATTGGTCCCTATACTAAAGTGTCACTGTTTTTTGTAATAAATGAGGAAATATTCAAGTTCCGTTTACTGTCTACCTAATTTTCTTAAGAATGCTGCTTGTTTGCATATACATGTGCTGAAAATAAGGTCAGCGGCTTAATTTAAGCACGCAAGGCGCAGTGCTACACCATTACGTGTATTGCTTGGTTAAAATGGACTGTGTAGAACGAATATATATTATTTATTAAGAGCATCCCTGTTAAGGTGCAGCTAGACTAAGTGCAAGTGATCAAACAACTCCATCAGCATTTTTTTGGTCATGAAAGTATACCTGATAAGAGAACATGAGTGACACTGTGGTTTCCGCCCACTCTGACATACATGAATCAGAGGTTATGATGGTAAGTCACTCATTTCCTTGTAACGCCAGCATTGTGGTAACACACTGAGTAACAGGAAGCTCAGATCCTGCTTGCTAGCCTCAGGTCTGTGTGATGCTGAGCTTCAGCCATGACTCGGTGTGTCTTACGGTCCCCAGGCTCAGCGAGGAGCGCGAAGCGAGTGAATGAGTGATTATGCTCATTCAGCTTTGGTCCATATCCGTAACCCAGCGCCGTTCGATGACATAATCGTGGTGGAGCGGGCCCACAGTTTGTCACAGATCCCAGAAATAGTGCAATGATGTCACCTTGCTGGTGGTAAGTGATCTGTGCTGGGAGGGTAGGAAAGGAGAGATGCAGGAGGATGATAGGTTCGGGAAAGAGGCTATTTGGACCTCGATACAGTCTGTCAAGACAATGAGGTCAACGGGAAACGATGGACTGATAGCCAACAGCGAGAATTGTGATGTATGATGGTAAAAGGAGGACTAAAAAGCACGTGCGCTCGAATCAGGGTGACATTTCCATATGCAACTAATCGCGACAGCGTTTATACGGCACAAAAGCCTCATCTTCCAGTAAGAGTTACTAGAGCGCTGGTCCATTGAGAAGCTTATCCGCTGAGTCGGCAGTTCGGTCCTGCCCCTGTATCTCCAGTAACTGGATCCCACAGTCTGTCGGTAAGAGCCACTGAACTTCGTGGCCCTGTTAACTGGATGTGTTTGGACCTCTGAGGCCTGGAGGCTTGGGGTGGCTGGCTATGCGTCTGTGGGGAAAGCCCCTGTATCCCGCTTCAAAGAGCCGTTTATTTGTTCTCCGCCATCCACGCATATTTGCGGAGGCTTTCGCTTTTTCTTGTTCTCTGCATTTAACAAACAGAACATTCAGAGTGGCCTTGCCGCGCATTTTCTGCGTTAACCAAATAAGAACAGACACCATGGAGCAGCAGGCTTCTGCCATACATTTCCAACATGCAGCGTTCTGCCCTGAAGCTAATTCATTATTTACAGATTATCTCTCTTGCTATGACTCACCGTGGCACATTATGTCTAGCAGAGGCGCCAGGGTTTGACAGAGCGCCTTTCCAGACGGTCAGCAGTTATTGACCCGTGTCTCTGAGGTTTTGATCATGCATTTGCAGGATCTCGCATGAGCAAATACCTGATTGAATGGATTGGACTGGAGGGAACAGATTGCGTGTCATTTCACGTGCATACCTGTTCATATGTTAACACCCTGTTGAGATAAGTTTCTTGAGTTTACCTTTACTGTCAGGTATTTTAACTTGATTTGACACTGATGTTTCAGTGCACCTTTTCAAAACCTATTGAGTTATGCATATATGCTAACTGAAGTAGAACCTCTTTAGTCACTTATGTTGAATGGTCTGCATAGGCAGAAGCTTCTCATATAAAGCACATGCACTGTAAAAAACAATTTGTTGAGTCAACTTAAAATAATTTGTAACCTGGCTGCCTTAAAATTTTAAGTTCAGTCAACTAAAAAAAAAAGTGCATTCAACTTGAAATATTAAATTATACTAAGTGACAACTTAGATATTTGAGTTGAATCAACTTAAAAATTTAAGGCAGCTGGGTTACTTACCCATCTGTTAAGTTTAGCAAACACAAATATCTAAGTTGTTACTTAGTCCAACTTAACATTTCAAGTTGACTAAACTTATTTTAGTTGACTGAATTAAAATTTTAAGGCAGCAGGGTAACAAATTATTTTAAGATGACTCAAATTGTGTTTTTTATTTTTTTACAGTGTGGAGGCTCATTGGTTTTACAATAGTTTGTTGATAAGCTGACACAAGGGTATTTACGCTCTTGTTCAAATGTTTGGAGTCAGTTTTTTTCAAAAGAAAGAAATTAATACTCTTATTCAGAAAGGACACATAAAATCAGAAGTGACAATGATATTTATATGTATGTCACAAAAATATATTTCAAATGAAGGCTGTTCTTTTGAACTTTCTGGTCATCAAACAGAAAGTTCTAAAAAGTTTCCACAAAAATATTACACTGTTTGCAACATTAATAATAATAAAAAGTTTCCTGAGCACTAACTTGACATTAGAATGATTTCTGAAGAATCATGTGATGCTGAGGACTGGAGTAATGAGGCTAAAAATTAATTTTAAAATATATTAAAATAGGAAAATGCTAAAACGGTAGTTTTAGTAGTTGTTTTTACTGTATTTTTGATCAAATTAATGTAGCCTTGGTGACTTTTTTTCCCCAAAAAACATTAATATCTTACCCACCCCAAACATTTGAATAGTAACATAACAAGCATAAAATATGTACTGCAGTACACACAAATGTCACACAAAATAGTCAAATTAAACTTTATCAATATATTTTTATCTGTATTTGTCATTAGTAATGAAAATATTGTTATAATCAATGCGTTTTTTTTTTTTTTTTTTTTTTTTTTCACATTTTGTTTGATTGTCCAAAACCTAGTTTTTGATGGTGTTAATTTCGTCAGCGAAGACTGATGAAAAATGTTCGTTGACGAGCTTTTTACCAAGACCAAAATGAGACAATGACAAGATGACAATAAGAACAGTAAATGGTAACTATATCAACTATATCAACATGCAATATCGTTGACAATAAAGGACAAGATTAAAATTTAATTAAAAAATAAAAACAGCCTAAATGTATCCAGTATTTAAGCATTTCAACAGAGTTGAGTGTTCTCATATGTGGTCTGTCATGTGGTCTGTCTTGTGGTCTAACAGGTAACAGAGCAGATTTTTCCGCAACGGCACAGAGACGGATCATGGAGGTGGTGAACACAGCTCGTGTCCGGCAGAGCGTGCTAGAGGAGGAATGCTCTGAGGTCCCAGACTCGGACGAAACGGTGCCAAATGACACCTGGATATTCCCACTCGTGCAGATGAAGCCTCTGGGTATTCACCTGGATGAACAAGTAACCAAACGACTGCTCACAGAGGCAGGTGGAGACTCGGTCGTCTACCTTACATCGGGTTACTTCAACCTGACGCGCACCTACATGCAGCTGGTGCTGGGTGCAGCAGCAGACTACCGAATCCTGATGGCCTCCCCTGAGGTTAATGGCTTTTTTGGAGCCAAAGGAGTAGCAGGAGCAATTCCTGAGGCCTACGTTCACCTCGCCCAACAGTTCTACAATAAGGTGTGCATTTTTTTTTTTTTTTTTTACAGTCTAGCACAGGGCTGGGCAGTATGATGTGTATATACCTGTGTTGACAGAGATGAACACTTCATTGTAGACAGCTCTGTTATTTATAAAAGGTGCTATTTAGTCAAGTCATGCCACCCACGTCTAGTGTGGACAAGATGTAACTATAGGTTTTTACGGTTGCCAGGTACCATTACAAATTGGCGCATTAACATATAATTCAGCACATTTGTGAACTTGCTGTTGCATATGTGATCCTGGACCACAAAACCATAAGTAGCATGGGTATATTTGTAGAAATAGCCAAAAATACGTACATACGTATGGGTCAAAATTATAGATTTTTCTTTTATGCCAAACATCATTAGGATATGAAGCAAAGATCATGTTCCATATTTTCATGAAGATATTTTGTAAATTTCCTACAGTAAATATGTCAAAACTTAATTTTTGATTAGTAATATGCATTGCTAAGAACTGCGTTTGGACAGCTTTAACAATGATTTTCTCTGCTGTTTTTGTATCCATGCCAAACCTCTCATTTTCTTTAATGAATTATCTTTTTATTTGTCCAAAAAAGTATTTAATTCTAGATGATCAAATTAAGATAACTACATTTTATTGTGATATACAGTAAACTTAAAAGCTTACAATTTGGGTTTACAATGTTTTTGAAAGCTGCGTTTATTTGATTTAAAAATACAGTAAAAACAATATAATGATATATTGCTATTTAAAACAGTTTTTAGTTCATTATCATTTAAAATGTAGTTTATTCCTGTTACTCAAGTCTTCAGAGTCACTTTCACCTATAAGCATACACATGGTTTATTTTACCTCATCTAGTTTCCTGATTTATTATCACAAACAATCTCTTTGCATTATGAAAACTGGTAAAACTCAAAGCTAATTATATTTCCAAATTATATTTATGTCATTATATTAAAACAACAGGAACAACAATAAAGTATGCATTACGGCACAGAGGTTGCGTAAGTGTGTTTATTTAGCAACCTCAATTACGAATAATGTAGTCCAGATCCATGTTTGGATTTATTACAGTTAGTCACTGTGAAGGTTTGATGGCTGATTTAGCCATAGCAAACAGTGAAAACCATGTGAAGGAACAGTGACTTTTATTTGAGACATTATAGAGTGTCTCCGTGTAGATCAGTAAACTCCAACCTACATATTTGTCTATGTTTACACCTCATCAGCGCCTTTTACGTTGTGTGAACAGTGTGTGTGTGATTGGTTGCCAGGTTGTGAAGATAAAGTAAAAAAACAGGGTAGAAAATGTTCTTTTAAAGGGGTCATCAAATGCAGAGTTCACTTTTACATGTTGTTTGAACATTAATGTGTGTTGGCAGTGTATGTACACATCTAACCTATAATGATAAAAATCCATGCAGTGGTTTTTAATTAATCTGTAAAAACAATATCCCATTTTTCAAATCGAGCCATTCTTAGATGCCTGTCAGTGTGGTGTCACACCGACAGAGGCTGCTCCCACGATAGTTGATTGACATGAGCGTCTTACTTCGGACCTGCCTAAATCAGCTGTAACAGTCCGACCTTCATTGTTTCGATGCAGGAGCAGGGATGTAAATTAGACAAGAATATCTCCGATTGAGTGATTGAGGTGTTGTGTTGCTGGATGTAATAATGAATATAGTGGTCGTCATTTACTCCCGACATCTGAGCCACTAAAGACAGAGTGGATTACGTTTGTTTATGAATAGAATGCGCCTGCCGATCTACATATATCCACCTATGTTCGCGCAAATCATTCATGATCCAGCTTCACTTACAGCAGAAGTGAGTATAAGGGTGTTTTTATGAATCTTTGCGATCGCCTTTACTAATAATATGCTAGTTAGCATGTTTAGCAGCTAAACTGTGGCTAAAGTAAACAGGCTCGTCACTCCACAAAGAGGGGTGGAGCGAGCAGAGCTCATTTGCATTTAAAGCAACCTTGACCAGAACAGGATGATTTTTGCAGAGCTGGTTTTGGCAAGGTAAAAAAGGTGTTATTTACACTACTGTTGAGAAATGTTTAACCAAAGCATGTTATAGACTTTTCATGAATACCCTAAAGACTCATATCAACTTGTGGAAAATGGGCATCCGATGACCTCTTTAAGAGAGTAGCGCTGATTGGAGGATCTGGCAACCCCAGGTATTTAATCACGTCAGTGACATCTCGGCTGGAAAATAAAGTCGTCAACGAATATTTTTCTTCATTGTTTTCTTTAACGAAATTAACACTGTTGTTGCTTGTTCTGTGGGAAGGTGCTTCCAGCTATAAGTTGGCAGGGATTGAGCGCTGCTTTTCAACTACTTTATAACCTTGATTGTTTTCTTTTCAAAAAAAAAATATTGTTGGTTTTTCGTAAACTGAAACACTCTGCATCCTGTTTGTTTTAGGTATGTCAACTGGGTCAGCAGAGTCGTGTCCACTTGCACGAGTACCATCGCCCTGATTGGACGTTTCATGCTAAGGGTAGGTGTTTATCTTCTTCACTGTTTTTTTAAAGCACTGAAGTGGATCAGCCCAATTCCCAAAAATTGGGTGTAACAGGAAAGCTCATAATTTAATGCGCAGAGCAGGTTTCCCAGCACCTCTGATTGAATAGCCTCAGAGCTCTTCCTGGACAGTTTCAGGACACAGAGGCTGCCAGACACATTTGATGTTTTCTCTGTAAACCAGAGGTATGCTTTGGCCACGTTTTCTGGCTGTTGTTGAATGTTAAGCTATTTTAGCTTTACTGTTTCAGTATGTTATTTAAGACAAATCAAATGCGCCCCAGAGCCAAAAGCAACTTGATCGCCACAGTGTTATTTCTCAACCTGCTGTCGTTGTTTGTAACCGTGAGCGATTTTTAGTTGGCTTTAAATATGCATGAATTCATTATAAATTTGATGTGGTTCTTCATATGGCAATAACTGAGTATCACTTTTAAAAAAAACATGACCTGAAGGGACAGAATAAAATAGTGACGTCTGGAGAAAAATAGCGGCTTGACAAACCTGAGCAGCGTCAGTGGAATTCAATTTCAGGCTCCTGTTGAGAAGTCTGGCTTATTAGATAAAGCCTTGTCATGCCGTCATTTCTTGTAAACAGCGAAGCTGAAGTGGTAACAGACAGGGTGCAGAGGTCCCCGCAGCTGAGCTAGAAAGAGAATCAATGAACATTAGCTGCTGTTCTGACGCTGGCCTTCAACCTACACGAGGCCTGCATGCCACCTCAGGAAAGAAACAGCGAGGTGGACTCGGTTAAGCCTTTTCCACTGTGTACCATGATGTAACTATACCTTTCTGTCACCGAAAAGCATGTTTTTCCATTGCCAGCCATTCCAAACTGGCAGCAAGCAGGTTGTTTACTTCAAGTGGAGCCACATGCCATAACCGTTGAGATGAATGTTTGAGTTCACAGCTCAAAGAACTTCATTATTTTGTTAGGAACTTCATATGTAAAAAAAGGTTACCAGTGTATAATACACAAGCAGACATATCAACACATATATAACATAACATTTCTTAAGTATCAGGCTCAAAAACATTTTTGTTATGCTGGTCAAAGTCACCAGTCCAATCACTAAGTTATAGGATTAGCTCACTCCTGAATTAAAATTTCCTTATACTCATCAAGTGTCATCCAAGATGTTGTGTTTCTTTCTTCAGTCGAAAAGCAATGAAGGTTTTTGAGGAAAACATTCCAGGATTTTTTCAATGGTGGTCAACAGGTTGAAGGTCCAAATTGCAGTTTCAGTGCAGCTTCAAAAGGCTCTACATGATCCCAGCTGAGGAATAAGTGTCTTATCTAGTGATCTGTAAAATAATAAAAATGTATATACTTTTAACCGCTAGCTCTGCAATCATGTTTGAAAGGTCATGCATGGTTAGTTCCTCATCTGTGTACTCCTGTTCAAAAAGGTAGGGTAGGGCGAAAAACTCAATCTCTGACTTTGCACGATTGCTTTCTGGGTTGGTACTTCCACCAACATCACACACGACCTTTCCAAAATTACTAGCTAGTGCTAGTCCAAGATGAGCTATTGTGGTTAAGAAAAGTATATACATTTTTTAGTACATTTTTTTAGAAAATGACAGTTTGTTTCACTAGGTAAGACCCTTATTCCTCGGCTGGGATCATGTAGAGCCCTTTGAAGCTGCAATGAAATTGCACTTTGAACCTTCAACCTGTTGGCTTCCATTGAAGTCCGCTATATGGAGAAAAGTCCTGGAATGTTTTCCTCAAAACCTTAATTTCTTTTAAACTGAAGAAAGAAAGACATGAACATCTTGGATGACATGGGGGTGAGAAAATTATAAAGAAATTTTAATTCCGTGAACTAATCCTGTAAGTGCGTTTATATGTATTTATATTGTCTATGGAAAGCATAAAATGTTAGTCCATCATATTCCTCGGCCTACAGGCCATTCAGTATATGTATTTGCATACATCCATGCACTCTGTTTGCACAAACATAATCAGCGCATTCCATTAAGCTATTGCAGACTAAGCGAGAATAGAAGCTGTAATTATTGTAATAATATGCGCATTGTACTGTAATGTTTTCTTACCACTGAATGAGACATGAGGTATTCTGCATTCAGTGCTCCACCAACGCTGTCTCTCATTGTGTCGCTGGTTAGCCTCGGGTCAGCCTGTGCACTTTCATGTGTTTTGGAGGAGGTGTGGCTTTGGAGAGTGATTTGCAGGAAGGGTGGGAACTTATGCTTTTAAAACTAGCGTGCTATTGCTTGGTGTCAGCCTCAGACATCATGCCTGTGGGTCACTGGCTGAATGTCTGATGCATATCGCATGCAGAATTGGAAACACTTCAGGAGTTGTCATTGGTTGAATTATACAGGATTCCAGGGAGAAGTGTGTGTTGTGTTCTTTGATGTTATGCTTGAAAACAAAGATGCCGTGATGGCAAAATCCCTTATGAAAGAAGAAAGCCATTGTGTTTACAGCTGTG
Organism: Labeo rohita; assembly: GCF_022985175.1. Lineage (NCBI taxonomy): Eukaryota > Metazoa > Chordata > Actinopteri > Cypriniformes > Cyprinidae > Labeo > Labeo rohita. Next base: position 8,921,251 of record NC_066880.1, read on the forward strand.
ACAATGAGGGCTTATCAGGATTAACTAAATGCTTGATTTTCAAAAGTATGTGGAATATTTAAAGTTTGCACCATATAATCTTTAAAATATGTCCAAGAGTTTATTGTGGGGACTAGGGCTGTCACTAATGATTATTTTGGTAATCGAGTAATCTGTCGATTATTCTGTCGATTAATCAAGTAATCAGATAATTAATTTTTTGTAGTAATAAAAATAGACCTAAGTAAACAATAGCCTTTAAAATTACTTCATATATGGCAATGAGGCAATAATAATTAGTTCAAATAAAGTATCAAAGCAAGTAATCATACGTTCTTATTAAACAAAAACTGTTAAAATATATAATGTGTAAATAATAGAGCTAATATGCGTTACGCATTATAACAAATGACTGATGATTGTTTTTACACTTTACTGTGCGATCTAATCTGTTTAATATTGACTTTTTTTAAAAAATATTTGGCCGTTTCTTTATTATAGAAAAGCTATAGCCACTGTAATTTTTTGAATATGTGGACATCAAAACGAGTAAACTCAGATTGAGGGTTTAAACTTACACTTACAAAATGACGCAGCACAAAATTAAACGTGATTGGTTGCTTTACCTGTCAGTCATATTGGTTCAACAAATGTCAAAGGCCAGGATGCTGAAAAATGTCCATCGCGAGTAAATATGTGCAAAGCAAAACTAGATCGGACCACTTGCATTTCCTGCCAAAAGAATGCTTTTGAAAAAAAAAAAAAAGGCTTTTACTGTATGCTCAACAAGGCTGCATTTATTTGATTGAATTAAAAACAGTCTTCAGTGTCACATGATCCTTCAGGATTTATTCTAACAAAATATTTCATATTGAATATTTTTTTGGAAACCATGACCAGGATTTTTTTTTGGTGAATGGAAAGTTCACAATAACAGTTTTATAAAATATTATCTAGTGTTTGCCTGATTTGGTTTGAAACGGAATTAAATTTAATCCAATTAAGCATAAAGGCATTTATAATCATGTATAAACACTAACTGCTGGATTTGTGTGCATAAGGAAGTCCTCAGGAATTAATTTTGGGGTATTCCCGGCAGTTGTGTTACCTGATATTCAGCTTTCATCAAGAACACTACCTCAGGCCAGGGTGGTTATGTGTTTGAAGTGGCAAGTAATTCCTGCAGCCTATTAATAAACATATGTTTGGCTTGTGTACAGTACATAATTTGATTGACACTTTGTTTTTATTTTTTACTTCTAGTGTGTAGTCATGCTTTGTTGACTGTGTATATGAAACACATTTTTTCTTGTATAGATGCCACACCTGTTAAACTCACGTGACCAGGAAAAACAGATACTGACTTTGAAGCATCTGCCACATCTGCATATTTGTGAATGTGAAGGCACCCAGATTATTTTTAGAGCGGTTTGAATCATAGTAAACAAATGAAAGATTATGCAAAGCATTTCTGCTCTGAAAAACTACATTTTAGCTTACTTTTGTCCGCATTTTCACAGGTCTTTGGTACTACGTGGAAGGAAGTGACCGCCCCTGCCTCACTCTCATTGGCTCCCCAAATTTTGGCTACCGCTCCGTGCACAGGGATCTGGAGGCGCAGATTGCTATAGTAACAGAGAATGAAGAACTCCAGATGCAACTGCAACAGGTTGGACTTCCTCTGCATGACTGTTTCCTAAAGTACCCCACCATGTAACCCATAAATCTTGCATTTTAATGGCTGTTAGTGCTAACTATGATATAAATGGCTGGTCGTTTTGTAAGGGCTTACAGGAAACAGAGCTGCGCTCGACACATTGAATCAAGTCATTTGTTTTATTGCAGTCACAACAAGATAATGATTGTAGACCAAGTTATGTTATCAGTGAGTCTTTAATGGGCACTGTATTTTGATTTATGGAATAATTCAGTATTAGCAGGTTGTCCGTAACGCAACAACTTTTTTATGCTTGAAAGCAATGGAGGTTATCTTTCATATCTCAGACCGCATTACACATAAAGGACATGCTGTAAGCATTAATCTTTACTGGCTGTTCTGGGAACAGAGGCTACAATAAAGTCTAGTTAATTTGAATGTCATCAGCTTTTATAGTTGGTGAAATGTAAGATTCCTGTAATCTTCACTTATCAGGTGATAAAAGATCAGCTTAAATCAGTTCTTTAGTAATCTTTACGAGAAAAGCACTGAGATGACATAACACTTGAGATAGAGAGATTTTAAAGTGATTGTGCAAGTGAAATCTTGTTTTCTGTGTTGTCTAGGAGCAAGAGGTGTTGTACCAGAGCTCGACGCAAGTGTCAAACTCCACATTTAATCAGCCAGACCGCCATGTAAAGCTGTGGGTGAAACTGGTTACTCCACTCATCAAGAACTTCTTCTAAAGTTCACCAGGCCTGAGGTGATGGATATCTCACTGTCTGTGACAGGTCGGTTGCTGATGTACCTTTGAAGCACGTTTTAAACCTAGGCGTACAGAAGATCAGACTTATTATAGTGTTAGTGGTAGTTTCAGACATGAGCAATTCCTCCTGGAAAATCCATCTTAAGATGGTATCTGCATTTTGGAATACAGAAGCCGCTTATTAGCCAGGCCAAACTGGCTATTATCTGGTCCAAGCTGGGTATTAGCTGAACCAAGCTGGCTATTAGCTGGTCGATCACCGACCTTGTTCCAAAAACCATCTTGACCACCTTAAAATCAACATGAACCTTATTTACCGTCTTAATACTTGACCCTGGTCTTATTGTGAATGATTTATTGGTGGCTGTTATTCCAAAGAAAACATATTCATCCTGATCTTTCATCAGATGTAATAACTTGCACTTCCTGTTTACTTCCATTTCTACTAACGTCATCTAGGCTGAGAGCACTATTGAACAGTGTTAACCAAAACTTAACAACTATTTAGACTCTGTTTAGGTTGCATTCGTTGACATGAAATGAAAGTTGAACTTATTTATCTTCTAAATGCATGTTATACAGTGGCAGTCAAAAGTATTCAACCCCCTTTGACCTGCAAGATGTTTTGCTGCAGAGAACAAAATTTTATGAAAACAATTCAACAAAGGCATCGGTAAACTGTTGGAGAAAATTTATTAACACATTTGAGTGATTCTGAAAACGACGATGCATAATGAAAAAAATCAAACTGGCTCTGAACTTTCATGTTCAAAATTGTTCAACCACCAAAAGTCAAATATGGTGCAAATGCTGCCTTTAAGTTCTTGCAAGCTTCTGTCACCTCTCTACTGCAATCTTTGCCCATTCCCTACTTGTAAAAGCTTAAAGATCATTGATATTCTTTGGTTTTCACGTTGCCACTGCTTTCATCAAATTCAGCCGAATATTTTTAATAAGAATTAAATATGAAGACTGAACAGGCCACTCAAGGACATTCTACGACCAACCCTGAACCACACATAAGTAGACCACACACAAAATGGCCTAACGCTTCAGAGAATTCATGATGTCCTTCATGCAGTTGTTCTGATCAAACATTTTATGATATTGTGCTGTTTTGTTCAACACCCTCAAAGGTTTTCTGGTACAGCACACAATTTTTATAAAATGCTGGATCTTCAGAAAAAAATGTATTTGTTCTGCAGTCTTTGGGGGGTTGAATTTTGAGTGCAACTGTAGATCTTATTGTGAACAATTCATCTGTGTGTGTGTGTGTGTGTGTGTGTGTGTGTTTTTTTTTTTTTTTTAAGCAACATCTAACCCTGTAATGTTTAACTAGACCTGTGGGTGAAAACTAGGGCTGTCACAATATCAGATTTTCACTACATGATTACATTAATTAAAAAAAAAAATTAAATGTATAATTAATTTAAAAAATAATAATTAGTCAAATTAATCTTTATTTATTTATTTATTATTTTTTGACCAATGAATCACACCATTGTATACAAAAGGAACAATTACAAACAGAAGAGACTAAAATGCTAACCGTTTTAAAATAAGAAAAAAGCACAGTGTCAAAATAAGACAAGTACATATTTTTACTCCAAACTTGCGTTATAGCATTGATCAAGTGTTTGAAATAACTTGATTCTGTGAACTAATTCTTAAAGGGGTCATCGGATGCCCATTTTCCACAAGTTGGTATGATTCTTTAGGGTCTTAATGAAAAGTCTATAATATACTTTGGTTAAAAATTCTCAATGGTAGTGTAAAACAACACCCTTGCCAAAATCAGCTCTTCAAAAATCACCTCATTCTGGTCGAGGCTGCTTTAAATGTTAATGAGCTCTGCTCGCCCCGCCCCTCTCTTCTCTCTGTGGAGTGACGAGCCTGTTTACTTTAGCTACGTTTAGCCGCTAAACTTGCTAACTAGCATGTTATTAGGAAAGGCAATTGCAAAGATTCATAATCCCCTTATACTCACTTTTGCTGTAAGTGAAGCTGGATCACGAATGATTTGTGCAAACGTAGACGGATATATGTCGATCGGGAGGCGTATTCTATTCACAAGCAAACGTAATCCACTGCATCTTCAGCAGCTCAGATGTCGGGAGTTGCATTGCAATATAAATATTTGAGGCCCTCTTTATGAATGGGCCTTTGAATCATTGATTCACACGATTCGTTCAAAACATGAATTCATTCAGAAGCTAAACACCAGTGTGTTGTTCTGAGATGTGCAACAGTGCAGCTATGGCTTTAAAGGTAATATGTTCTCTGCAAAATTGAGCAAATACATATAATATTGTGTTTAAAAATAATATTCCGCTGAACTGTTGTAAAAAAATTTAAGCACGTGATAGATCGGGACAAAATCAGCACTCATGTCATATTGCTCTTGCTGCCAGTGTGATATGTGATGTATATATAAATATGTATAAATACACATATAAGGGCATTTTTTTGGACCAATATCTTGAATTTTAGTACATAACTGCATTAACAGAGTTGTTGCCCTGCATCATATTTGTCAACAGTCAAGTGTATGTAAATGTTAACCGCGTTAAAATATTTTAATCACATTTTTTTTTTTCATAACTAATTAATTAATGCGTTAAACTGACAGCCCTAATAAATATGCATTATCTATATGAAAATAACTGAGATGGCTTAAAGAACACAGATAAACCATTCTCATCACATGTAATCAAACCAAACATTTCTTTCTGCATTTTATTTAGCTACAGCCACAGCTGAATGCCTTTTCGTCTGGTGTCGAAAAACGAATCTCACAAGTTTTCATTTTCAAATATCGCCAATACCAGTATATTGCGACAGCCCTAATTAACATAATAACAATATTTCATTTCTGATATTTCATTATCATTATGGAATTATTGTTAGCTCATATTAACTAATGATGGATATCAATGTTAAAGGAGAAGTCCACTTCCAGAACAACAATTTGCAAATAATGTACTCACCCCCTTGTCATCCACGATGTTCATGTCTTTCTTTCTTCAGTCGTAAAGAAATTAAATAACCGATCGTTTTGCTAGATAAGACCGTTCTTTTCCATCTGGGATTGTTTACAACCGCATTTGGGATTGTTTGAAGCCTCATTTAAACTGCCTTTTGGAAGTTCAAAATCGGGGCACCATATCAGACCATTATATGGAGAAAAATGCAGAAATGTTTTCCTTGGAAAACATAATTTCTTTACGATTGAAGAAAGAAAGACATAAACATGTTGGATGACAAGGGGGTGAGTACATTATATGTGTATCTTTGTTTTGGAAGTGGACTTCTCCTTTAGTGTAAAATTTTACAGTTTTAGCAAACTCAAGTTCACTAACAGTGACTTCACAATCCACCTACTTCTTTTTGGTTGATTGTCCCGTTTTATATACTAATGTGTCGTATTACTAAAATGAAACAGGTTGCAAATGGCTGTTCATGTTGACTTTGGGCTTTAAGCTAGGCTAGTAACCGGCTCGCATCTTAATCCGGGTTTTCCAGCAGGAATGGGTTCGGTGGTATGGGGTATTATGTGCGTTTCATTATGTTGAAGCATAAATGAGCCACTCGCATGAAATGCTGTGAAGGTACTAGCCTGAGGCAAACAAAAACAGCATTCAGCATTTTTATTCTGCTTCCAAACGAATGACTTGGCTCTCTTGCGCTCAGTATAGTCAGACTTTCCCCGAAGATGGATATACAAAACCCCAGCTTGCCAGACAGCGGGTTCTGAAGAATTTACATTGTCACTCCAGTGGTTCCATCAGCCCAAATCCCCGTCACACGGCCCAGTGTAGAGCTAGCATGGTCAGACCACAGCATGAATCTGACCATTCCAGTGCTGTCAGGCTCAGACTGCTCAGACTTCAGCTGCACTGGCAGTGACCTTCGTGAGCCCTCCGTCGCTAACATCTGGAGTCCGTTACGGCTGCTTTCTCTGCGTGCTGTACGATTCCTTCACTTTCCTCCATTTGATTGCTAACATTCTCTGTCTTGCTTGCTAAATGTCACGATTTAAGATTATTTTTAACTCTGAGCCAAAGCCTTTGGTATTAACAAAATGAGGCGGTTTGCACATAAATATGAAAATCAAACTAAGCCGAAAGGTTTCTGCCTCTTTTCCAAGCATTTATTATGGCAGCACACACAAAATCAGCTATTCCTCTATTCCTTTACTTGTCAGTTAAATATATTTGATGTTTTCAGCTATTAATATGAGTGTACAGTGTTCCAAAACACTTAAGAATGTTTGGAGTGCTGTTAAATTAGACAAAATATAAACCAAAAAACTTTTCTCAGATGTAGCTGTTTTTTTTTTTCCTCAGCCATTTTTTAAGTGACTTGTAGCCAATTGGTCTTAACAGGATAGTGCACGCAAAAATACAAATTTTTCCCATGATTTAGTCACCCACAAGCCATTCTAGGTGTATATGATTTTCTTCTTTCTGATGAATACAATCTCTTCCAAGCTTTATAATGGCAGTAAATGGGTGTTGAGATTTTGAAGTCAATTAAGTGGATCCATCCATCATTAAAAGTGCTCCACACGGCTCCTCTGGGTTAATAAAGGCCTTCTGAAGTGAATCAGTCTGTTTGTGCAAGAAAAATATCCATCGTTAAAACTTTATAAAACATAATCGAGTTGCCACAAAAGAGTGGCATTGAGAAAGTCATTTACAGCAAAGGAAAACCCGTCTCCTCTTGGCTTATATTAAAATGACATTTTTCATTACAAATCCTTGACTTGTACTTCTAATTCATGACCAGTTTTTTTGTTTTGCTCTCTCCGCTGTGTTTCCACCGCGTTCGCGTACATCCTACATCATCCGCTGGAACGGCACTGTTTCATGAACGCACACCCTAAAAAATGCTGGGTTAAAAACAACCCAACTTGGGTTATTTGGCAACCCAGCTCTGGGTAAATATTGGACAGAACACATGCTGGGTTAATTTGACTCAGCTGGTTGGTCTAAATATTTTTATCAAACATGCTGGATATTTTATTTAAATCATCTATTGTTTAAAAATGATTATATTGCTGGCTTAAAATGGACTGGAACTCATAAAAAACACACACACACAGAATTACTAGCGGCAACAGCAATAATCAGAAAATGAACATTTATTAAGCAAGAACACATGGACAAAATACACTACAAAATCAGTTTATTTGGGTGAATACAGCGTAGTTTACAATACTACATACATTTAAACTTGTTTAACAAGCATTTTAGACATAGAAAATGTAACATTTAAAAGTATAAATTTAATTTTAGTGTTTTCAACCGTTCTCTGTAAACGCTTTTCGTCAGCGGTTGGGTATGAAAAATATCCCAGCGTTAAAAATAACCCATCAGCTTACAGAAAAATTACTCTTCATCTGGGTGAAAAATATTAAAAAAATAACCCAATAAAATGACTCAACAAGTTGAACCCAGCATTTGGGTTAAAAAAAAATAATAACCGAGCACCTGGGTAAAACTATTATAAATAACCCAATAAAATGACCCAACGGGCTGAACCCAGCATTTGGGTTAAAATAACCCAGATTGTGTAGAAATATTAAAAGTGTGATTGAAGTGTCCAAATACTTTTGGTGTGGGTATGATTGCTGTAATATTGATGGCTATGTCGAAAGCCATTCTACAGAACTGTAGGGATTTTTCTCCAAAAATCAGTGTGGTACAGTGGAGGTGTCACTTACCAGGAAGAATCCCTCTATTATCTCTTCGTTGGTGAATCACATTTCTGGAGAAATGATGTTAAAAAAAATTCCAGTCAGTACTTGAAAAGAGTGTATTGCATTTCCAAAGTTCTCCAAATATAAAGAACATTATGCAATAATGGCGTACAATAGCTAATTATGGCTTGCAGTCCTACAAAGCAGAGTTGTCTGTAGTCCAGAGAAGTTTGAGTTCACAATCATTTACTGTACTTAGTGCTCACTCTGCCCTCTAGTGATTATTAAAATGCATTACTGTAAAACCAGATTACTTTTGACTTTTTTTTTTACAGTGGGTTTTTCAAGGTAAACATCACTATATTAAATAATGAACTCAGGTGCATGTCTGTACTTGTGCTACCTCAGATTGAGCATCTTATTGAAATTATTTCAAAAATGTAGAAATCTAGGTTATTCTTCACCAAGGACACATTTGGTCAAAAGTGACAAACATAATATTGCAAATCATTTTTATGTTTAAACATTTGTCCTTTTTACATTTTAAAATGTATTGACTTAGAAAAGCTATTTTAACTTTTTATATTTTTTAACCGTTATGTTTTACAATGCTACTGCTATTACTGTTTTTTGATCATACTTTGTTTGTTTTTTTCCAGATGAAAACTGGGACTGCACATGTGTGCTTGTACATGATGCATTTGCAAATATTGCTGGTTTCGTGGATACAGATTGCTATGATAAACATGACTGTTCCAGCTCGAGTGATGTTAGAAACCACTTCGTCCTGTTAGATTCAATAACATTCATTCTGCTTCTCACATCCTCACTGTTACAAGAGAATGCATGTAAATCTAGTATACAGTATTTGCTGCCGGTGTGATAGACATGTATTTGTAAGCAGTATGGCAGATATGAACAACTTCCCTATCAGTTTGATATGCAGTGTGTCTAACATTTACATGTACATATTTTAATTTAATTTTTTTTTCTGTAAAAATTAGTATTTTGTCACTTTAGTAAGATGCCGTTCAACAAAAACCCTTTCCATTTCTACTTCATTTCCATTGTACTTTACTGCATTATTTTTGGTTTAAAATATCAGCAGTTTGAATATTCTTTTCATTAACAAGGTCAATGATATTAAGTTGATCTGGCACATTTCAGCAACCCTCAGTTACCTCAGTCGTTTGTAAAATTTCAGTTTCCCTGAAACCTATAGAAGCTTGGTTTCGCTAAAGGGTGAATTAAATGTAATGTGAATTCTCACAATTTGGACAACTTACAGAAAAGTCCAAACTGTGAGAGAGAAAGTTCAGAATTCGGAGTTCTGAGACAAGAGTTCCGAAAAAGTAGGAATTCTGAGTTTGTCTTTCGAACTCCACATTTATAGTTCACAATTCAGACTCAGAATTGTAAGGAAATAAAGTCTGACTTATTAGATAAATTCAAATTACCTTTATTTTGTGGTGAAAATGGTCTTCTAAAACACTGGAAACCCCCATTAAGGTGTCACTGTTCATTTTTAGTTGGATTGTCTGTTTACACTCCAATCTTTATAAAGTTCATAATTGCTCATCAATGATGCTCATTAGTTATACACAAGCATATGACTTTAATAATTATCTTCAAATCCTTTACACAGAAAACCTGGAATGGATTTGAGCACCATTGTATTTATTTGAGTGAATATTCACTTATTTAAAAGGACAACTGCAGAATTCAGTTGGTTAGCAGAAGTTTAATAAAAAAATGTTGGTTTTGTAATAAAAACCAACCAATAAAAACCCTTTTCCTGAGAACGTTTTGATTTTGGTGCCAATGCGCATGGAGCGTTTGCTTATTTATAAGGTTCATTAACGTATTGAGACCAGATGACTTTGTTGTTTTTCTTTTGTGACTTACATCTAACTGGATTAAATGTCACAAAGACAGCGTTTGGAAGAGACTTTCGAACGGTCACGTTTCCAGCTCTTTCAGACAGAAATGCTAACTGAGTGAGATGAGGCCTTAAAGCCACGTCATCTAACGCACAATTTACAAAAATGGCCAAAAATGTATTATATAAAAAAAAAATTCTCAATGTGAAGTGGTTTTTAAGAATAAAAAGCTTAAAAAGTCATGGTTGAGTGAGTTATTTTATGTTAAATTTTGTTTTTTTCATGGTTATTTTCAGTAAATGTTGATATACTGAGAAGCTTGATGTCTTTCCAAGTTCATTAAGAAACCACAAATGAACAAAGGCAAATGAAGAAGGGAGAAAAAAAGTAAGCTGGTTAAATTTAAAGAGGCATCGGATGCCCATTTTCCACAAGTTGGTATGATCTTCATTAGGGCTGGGCGATATGGGCAAAAAAATTATCACGATAATTTTTTCATATTAGTCGATATCGATAATTATCACAATAAATGTCAAATCTTTATTTCTTTCAAGTTTAAAGTCAGATTTTTGCTCCAAAGTAAAAGCTGTAGAAGCCAGACCGTTAATTTTCCTTCACAAAATAAATATCTAAATAGAAAAATTCATTTCTGCATGTCCTAGTGAGTTATATTGTTTCAAGAAACTGGTTTGGGTTGTATAATAAGAATAAGAATAATCACTTTTTTGTCTCTTAGAAATGCACATTTGATAGTAGCTTGAGGATGCAGACGTAAATTTTTGTTCATTATCAGTCGGTAATATCTGAAAAAATTGTAGCAACCTCAGTTTTATATGGTTAAATTTATTCTGTTTTTTTTTTTTAATTAAGTATTGGTCTCCCATAGCAGCAAGCATATATTTTAAATAATTTTAAACAGTTAAAACCACACATAACGGTACCTCAATACCATGGTAAAAATATAACTACATGGTTTTATAGGTAGCCTATTTGTATGAAAAACGGTAGTCTATAAACATTCAGTATAAATGCACACATGCTAAATTTATATACCATTACTTCTGTAATAAAATTTCAATGTGAATATCCGCACTGCTGCCACAATACCATGGTGCAGTGAGTGTTACTACAGTAAATCCATGGTAAATGATGGCGATGTTTAGATTGAAAAGCCTTTTGACTGTTTCGTTGCACATAGCTTTCAGTCACAGAGTCATTTGTGTTCATCGCTGAATTCAAGAGTTTCACACAGGATCTCACAGGGCTTTAAGTGCTCGCGTGACGGAGCCGTTCACATATCGCGTTTTGCGCGCTCAAGTTATTTGAAATGCAGGCGCGCGGCAGCAGTTTCGTTCCACTTTTGGCACATAAAAATTATATCGAACATTTATTGAACTCTTCATTTTATTGAGGAAAATTATATCGCGATAATTATCATTATCGAATTATCACCCAGCCCTAGTCTTCATGAAATTTCTGCAACATACTTTATTAAACTTCCTCAATGGTCTTATAAACGACTTTTTACCTTGGCGAAAATAGCTCTGTTCGCAGCGATCCGTTTCAGTGCACGTCTCTTTAAATGCTAATGAGCTACTGCTCACTCCGCCCCTCTTTTCTGTTCGTTGTGTATTCTGTGGCGCTAATCCACTGCGTTCTCAGTGGCTCTGATGTCGGGAGAAAATAAAGTCACTTATGTTCACTTTTACATCCAAGTACAAACCTGCAGTGCTTATAGCTGCAGTTGCTACAGCTGCTTGAGCATGGAGAACATGGTGTACAACAGTGTACAACTGGCTGAGGGCGGGAATATGCCAATGGGCGGGGCCTGAGCAATATGACATCATAATGCTCAGAAAACCACCAAAACAGCTTGATAATTTAGACTGGTTGTGTTTTTTGGGGATTAAAAATAAAAGTGAATGGATTTTAATCATTGTAGGGTGGTTGTGTCACATGTAAACATGTAAAAGAATTTTGCATTCAGTATACATTCGATAAAAATTCTATTCAAAGCTCAATCATTTCAGTTTTATTTTAAGCACAAGATTACATAGCAACGGTGAAATAAACTTAACAGGTCGAAACCTTTTCTTCACCCTGTTACTTTTGCACAAAGTATATTTTGACAATAAAAAATAAAACAACCTATATGTTTAAATATGTACAGCATTGATAAATTAGTATTTAAGAGTTTTCTCTCAACAGTGCATATAAAGCAAAAAAAGTGGTTTGGGGGGGGCTTTTGTATGTGTTAATTTAACCAGTAACATTTGAGGTGGTAAAATACAAAACATAGTAAAAATAAACTCTTAAGTCAGTAGTTTAATTTTTTTAAATTTTTCATAAATATTAACCAAACTTGCTGAAATGTTTTTGGATTTCACAGTCTTTCAAGGCCACCTATTTTCAACAAAACACTGTTTTAAGATTAAACAGTATTAAAATTAAAAACAGAATTCATTTTATGAATCAGAAAAGCAGTCAGCTTCAGTTTTCATGACACTGTAATATGAAGTGGGACTGAAAGACAAACTTTGGCAAAAAGTGAAAAATGTCTAGCCAACAACAACAAAACATAAATATGACAGCAGATCAGAAACAAATTGAAAAACAAAGTTAGAAAGTCTCAAACAAAACGCCAAATCTTTCCCAGATATTTACAGTACATAGCAGTGTAAAAAATAGGTGCACAATTAGCATTTTATAGGTATCAAAGCACAAAAAGGGAACGGTTGTGTCTGCAGCAAGCTTACAAAAGGTCAATGAAATCCACATTCAGTCAGACCTGCTGATTTGAGATGATGATGATGATGGATGCGAGGACTCAATGTTCATTCATGAGAATTACAATTATATAATGTCACACTACTTCCCAGAAAAACCAACTGCATGATAACCTTCGAAATTCCAGGTCATTCCTGAGATAAAAATCGCTCCAATCCAGCGTTATGGCTTCCGTTTATAATTTCCAGGTCCATGTACAAACATCCTTTTGCAGCCCTACTGTCTCTTCAGAGACGAAGCTTTCTTCTTCCTGGCAGCAAGCATCTCATAGAAAGGATCTCTGCTTATGGCAGCCCTGGAGACAATGATAAAGGGAGAAAATAGTTTTGCATACTTTTTTACTTTCAGCATGTGTTTGAGCTATCTAGAACTATTATATTATATTGATCTGGGTAAAAAAAAAAAAACCTAAATATTCTTAATTGCACATTTTTATAAATAGATTTTTAAATTGTGTAAATAATTTAAAACTATTATTTAAAAATGTAAAAAGGTTACTAGGATAAAAAAAAAATACATCAGTGCAAACACAAAATAAAAAATTGATTAAAAAAAAAAAGTTCCTACTCATTGATCTATCTAGGAAATTTCTACAATCTACAACCGTTTTTGCTATTATATCAGTGTTGGAAAAAAAAAATTTTAACTGAACATTTTTATAAATAGATTTTTTCAAAAGTATACATAATTTTATAATTATATATAATTTTAAATAATTATTCTAACATGTAAAAGGTTGCTAGGATTAAAAAGCATCAGTGCAAAAATTAACAAAATAAAATAAAGGGATAATATTTAATTTTTCTACTTTTAAAAAAATAAAAAATAAAAAATAAAAAAATAAAACTCATAGAAAGAGTCCATGCTCAATATTAATCCATCTAAGAAATTTGCACTATTTACAAACTATTTTTGATATATCAATGTGGGGAAAAAAACTAATAACTAATTTAACATTTTTATAAATGAATTTCAGAATGAAAATGAAATGAAAAACAGTATAAATAATTTTAAATTATTCTTAAATGTAAAAGGTCGCTAGGATAAAAAAAGTGCAAAAATTAACTAAATAAAATCAAGGGATAATATTTCATTTTTCCTAGAATAAAAAAAAAGAATACAGAGAATAGTTCATGCTTAATATTGATAGAAAATTTTCACCATTTACAAACAATTTTTGCTATTATATCAATGTTGGGGAAAAATACTTTTTAATTAAAAAAATTAAAAGTAGTTTTTAATTTAAAGTAGATTTTTAAAATGTATAAATAATTTTAAATTATTATTCTAAAATGTAAAAGGTTGCTAGGATGAAAAAAGCATCAGTGCAGAAATTGACAAAATAAAATAAAGTGATAATATTTATTTTTTCTACAATTAAAAAAAAAAAAAAAAAAAAAAAAAAAAAACTCATAGAAAGTGTCCCCTGCTCAATATTAATCTATATAGGAAATTTCCACCATTACAAACTATTTTTGCTATTATATCAACATTGGGAAAAAAACAAATATTTTTAACTGAAAATTTTTATAAATAAATATATAAATTACATTTTTTTTAAAGTATACATAATTTTCAATTATTAGTCTAAAATAAAAAAGAATCAGTGCAAAAATAAACTAAATAAAATAAAAGTAATAAAATTAACATATATTTTTTTACTTTTGCTATTACATCACACATAATGCATAATGAGAATTACGCTCAAAATTCCAGTGTTATTTTCGTATAATTTATATACCGTTAAAAGATTTTTTTATATTTTGAATGTTTTTATTTTTATTTTTTTTGTTTGTTTTATTATATACTTATATCTTATATTTTATTTCAAATAACGAACACAATTTTAATAGTTTTATTAATAGTTTTTATAGTTTTTACTTATAAGTTTAGGTGTAGACAGTGTATCTTCCATATTTTATGTTTATTATTAACATTTGAGAAATAGGCAGTGAAGTGTTTTAAATATAAATAAAGAAAAAAAATACCAACAAGAAAAAAACAATAACAACAACAACAATATTAATAAAAATAATAAAATAATACAAATGATATATTTAAAACATGCCCCTAAAGATTTTTAGTGAGCAAAAAAATTCATTTCAGAAACTGAATTTCGGGCCCTGTGACTGTGAAGTCCAATATGTGTCAAAATGCAATCTCATGCAAATTAAAAATTCTGTCAGGACAAGATGAGAGAAAGTCTTACTTGATGCTTTTGATCCACTCGTCTTTCTCCTCTGTCGTCGGTGCTGAGATGCGGTAGAACGTGTGGTTTCCTTCCACAACGCGTCCATCTGCTTCAGTCTTACAGGCTTTGATGACCTGATCCTTGTTGTCTGGGATGAAGAGTTCAAAGCAGTTCTGTGTAAAGAGAGCTACTTTAGAAGAGGCTTTTATCCAGAGGAACTTTCAGTACATTAATCACAAGGATATTTCACTGGAGCAAACTGAGGTTACCAGAACAATGAAGCCACTGTATGAGAGAGACCTTAGCAAACCAGAACCTTTGTGCTAATTAGAAGCACTAAAAGCACAAAAAAAAAAAACATATTTTCAAAGTCATCTAGTACATTGTCTGAACAAATACTTGACTAGCAAGAGGTTGCTAGGATGAAAAGAAACAACAACAACAACAAATATTATTATTATACAACTTAAAAGGGCAAATAATACTAAACAAAAAAGAAAAAAGAAAATAATCTAGAAAAGAACATAAAGGAAAATGTTAATCAAACCACTACTAAAAAACATAACAATAATAACATCAACCATACTAACAATAATACAATATAACATAATAATAAATATACAATAAACAATAAGTAACTAATTATTAAATAATAACTTATAAGGGAGGACAAAACAAAAAATATAAATATAAAAATATACTAATGTTAAATAAATAATAATAATATAAATACAAATATATGCAAATGTTAACTAAACATTTTAAAGTATAAAAATAATAACCTTAATATTAATTACTATTAATATTGAAATAAAAAACAAGCACGTTAATCAAACCACTGCTGCAAAAATATTAAAATAAATAAACAAATAATTAAAATAAAAAATAAAAGCACAATGCTAACCAAACCACTGTTGCTATAACAATTGTAAATAATAATATAAATACAAATATATGCAAATGTTAAATAAAAATATTTTAAAATATAAAAATATTAAACTTAATATTAATTAAAATTAATATTGAAATAAAAATACAAGCATGTTAATCAAACCATTGATGTAAAAATATTAATATAAAAAAACACTGTTGCTAAAACAATTATAAATAATCTAACAATAATAGCAATATCTTAATAATATACAATTGTAACATTAAATACCATATAACAAACAATATTTATTAACTAAACAATAACTTAAATGAGGATTATATTACAAGTGTTATATAGAAATATTTTAAAATATTAACTATAAGATTCATTAATAATAATATTAAAATAAAAAATACAAGCACAAGTTAAAAATACAAGCTAATCAAACCACTGTTGCAAAAACATTAAAATAAATATTATATTAAATATAATATTAAAACTGAACTAAAACAAGGATAAAACTAATCTACAAAGTAATAAAAGATAACATGACAATATTTAAAAACAATAACAAAAAGCATAACACACTAATCAAGCTACTAAAAATATATTAAAAATAATTATATATTATAATATATATTATAATAATTAGAATAATTGTATTAATAATTATATAAATAAATAATCACAACTTAAAAGGGATGACGAAACAAAAATAAATAAACATAAAATATAAAAAAGAATATTAAAATAAAATAAAAAATATGTAAAAAAAAAAAAAAAAAGCATGTGAATCAAACCACTGTTGCCAAAAGAAATATTAAAATATTATTAATAATAATAAAATAAAACCAAAACAAATATATAATATAAAGAATGTTAAAATAAAATAAAAAAGACAAAATAAAAACACAACATGCAAATCAAACACTACTGCTAAAGTAAATATTTAAATTATTTATTATTATTAATATTTTTATTGAAATAACTTATTATTAAAATAATTTATTACTATTATTCATCAGTTAATAACAATTTATATATATATATATATATATATATATATATATATATATATATATATATATATATACACATATACATATACACATATATATATATATATATATATATATATATATATATACACACACAAATACAAATCTAATACTAGTCACTCACTAACAAACTACTCAACCACAATGACTCACTTACCACAAAGTAACTCAATGTGAGAACACAAAGATGGAAAAGTGAGAGGAAGCTTACCGGCTTCTTGGAGTCATCCACTTCCCTAATACTGAGATTTTCCAGAGGAATGATTCCCCTCGGCTCTTTATCCTGGAAACAGACACAGAAGAGGAAACACATGTGACCGCAGTAAAACACAGCGGATGGCTTATATTTACACTGGATCATTCAATCATTTAACTTCACTGAAGCAGATTCACGTACAGTGGTGTATTCAAAATAATACAGACAGTTGTCCGTCAATATGAACCATCTCCTCTTCCACGTCTTGACCCGTCCACCTGTGGATCAGACAGATGTGAGTATAATAAGGATGCCGTCGTCTGGGTCTGTATGAGTATTTGCTAGAGAATAACTGTGGTGAGCAGCACAGACATGAGGCACAGCAGCAGACAGACACACATGTATGGGAACTCACATTAGCAGATGAACAGCTCAAATGACTCAAAGCCTCATGGACAAAACCCATTAAACCCAAAACCACTGAACCAGGCACAAGTTTAAGAGGTTAGTGACCAAGTTAGTAAGAGAATGTGTTGTTATACACTGTATGCATCTCAGAATAAATGCAAAGCTCTTTCCCCTATGGCTGTTGTGTCAATTCTATAAATGGTTGGCACTCAATCTTCTGCCGTTGTGGTGTAGGAAAGCAAATTAATATGGAATATAAATTAGGTGAAATGTTTTTTTTTGTTTGTTTGTTTTCTTTCTTATTTATAATGTTTTAAATAAAATAATATTTCCAGCAGCTAAAGCACAGTATGTTAATCAAACATCTATTGCTTAAAAATATGAAAATTACCTAATAACATATTAGTAATAAATTATATATTTTTCTATATTTTATATATATTTTTTAATTGATAATTATATATATTTTTCATTATATATAATCGCAATAAGTAATAATAATAAAACAAAAAAATAATAATTATTATTACTTAATATTAAACTTTAAAAATAATAAAATACACAGAAAAATCTAAAAAAAAAGAGAAATTAATAAAATACCAGTTCAATGCTCATCAAACCACTGTTGCTAAAAAATATAAAAATAATAATGTAAGAACCATTGTAATAATGTAACATTATAATATTAATAATAATTAACTTAGAATATTTATTAATAATAATTAACTAATTATTAACTCAAAACTTAAAAGGGTGAAAACAAAAATGTAATAAATTGAAACAAGTATTATTAAATATAATATATTAAGTATATTAGCAAATATTAAACTATTTTAAATGTTAACATTAACATTAAGTTTAAAAACGGTGAATAAAACAAAAATATAATAAATTTAAACAAGTTTTATTATATTAAATATATTAACATAAATATCTTGAAATATTAAAAATATTAATATTAATTAATATTAGTATTAAAATTGCAAACACCAATATAAACATTAAGTAATAATACTACTAATATTAAAAACACAAGCACATTACTCAAACAACTGTTGCTAAAATAAATAAATAAATAAATAAATACATAAACGTGAAAGTGAAAATTAAAACTAAACTAAACTAAAAAACAAGGAGGATAAAACAAATTTACAATGCAATAAAATGAAAGAAAATATGATAATATTTTTTAAAAAAATAAAGCATAACTCACTAATAAACCACTTAAATATATTAAAACTATATTAAATATATTAACAAATATAAAAATATTTTAAAATATAAAAAATACACTACTATTAATATTAATTAATATTAAAAATAAAAACATGTTAATTAAACCACTGTTGCAAAAATAAATAAATAAAACTTGAAAGGGAAATGTAAAACTAAACTAAACTAAAACAAGGGGGAAGCAATAAAATGAAAGAAAATATGATCATATTTTAAAAAAAAAATAAAGCAAAACACATTAATAAAACACTTTTGCTAAAAATCTATTTATAAATAAAAAAATAATAATAATAATAATAATAATAAATTAAAATGTACGTGAGGATAAAATAATATAGAAATATAAATTAAAAAAATAAATAAATTACAGAATATTAAACCATTATTGCTAAAATATAATAATAATAATAATAATAATAATAATAATAAAAATAATATTTCTAGAGGCTAAAGGACAGCATACAGAATTTTACACAAAATAAATATATTTTAAAAATAATTAGAAAAATATAAACAAAAAAGTTAAAGTACAGATATAATGTAAAAACTAAAAAAATAAAATAAATAAATAAAAATAAGGACAAAACGAAGCAAAATTTTAAAGTTTTTAAACAAATCAATAAACAAGTAAATAACTAAAATATTTTGCCACTTACATTTAATTACAAACTGCATGAATATTGGAATATTGCACCATTATATCATGTATGCTCTGTCTAAATCATCTCCTATTTCTGTGTTATCCCTGTCACAAGCACAGCTGCATGTGAAGGCTGCAGAGCAGGCAGTACTTCAACTGACCACATGGGCGCAGCAGAGACCAGCAGTAATGTTGAACAGACAGGCTGATCTCCAAGAAGATGGAGAAAGTCTCGCAAACATCACAAGCCCATTGTGAGAACGGCACAAGAGCGCAGCGACAACACACCAGTTAAAACTCAAATGAAGCAAACAGGCATTTTCATTTCGATAAAATGAAATGTCTGTTAAATTAAACTGAACAAAAGACAAACAAATGGAGTAAATGAAGCGCAAAGCACCTGGAAGCATAGCTTAATGAGCTAGCCAAATAAAAACCAGTTTACATACCTCCTGAAGAAAGACAACATCAAACCAAAACCAATGTGGAAGAAAGAAAACAATAAAATTAACTACGAAAATATGCAAAATATTGTAACAAAAGGCTGTAATAAAACACTTGTGTATAAAATCCAGGCTGAGTTGAAATATGCGCAGCATGCGGATAAATAAGGAGGCTGTATCAGCTATTTTAGACTAGCTTTAGACTATACAGCATTTGGCCCCATGCTTCTCGGCTATTACATTACACAATGTAAGACTTTTAATTCACAGCTCTGATTAAATAAGAAACGTTCATAAGACACTTTATATTTAGGGCCTGTTAATGGACACATGTATCATTCAGTCCCATTTCTTTCTCTTCCCAATAGAGAAACACTCACTCACCCAGTTTGAGCAGCCAGCCCTCGCGGTCGGGGTTAAAGAACGTGTGCGTGAGGTCGTTGCCGTCGTCTTCAGGTATCTTGAAGGGCTCGTTCTTAATGCTCTCGTAAAGGTTCTGCAGGAGTGTTTAAATTGAGTTGTACTTCAAAATTATAGTTGTATTTAGAGATTAAAATTGTGTGAAAAAATTAAAAACATTACTACTAGTGTAACTTAAAATTAAAAAGAAAAAAAAAAAGCGAAAATGTCTTAAATGTGTCAATGGTTGGCCAAAAGTCAGATAAAATAAAATAAAATAAAAATTCCAGTAATTATATATATGTATATATATATATATAAATATATATAAATCAAACCACTATAGCTAAAACAAAAAATAAGTAAATAATAAAAATAATAATAAAACTTAAAAGCAAGGTTGAAAATTGTGTGAAAATTTAAAAACTTGCGTGAAAAATTGAAACTTGCTACTACCATAATTAAAAAAAAAAAAGTACAAAATACTGCGAAAATAAGCACCTTAAATTTGTCAATGGTTGACCAATAATCTGATAGTCAGATAAATAAAATAATTATATATAAAACAACAAAAAAAATAAAATAACAAAAATTATCCAACAATTAAGAACACATACATATATAATCAAACCACTACAGCTAAAACATAAAAAATAAGCAAATAATAAAAATAATAAAACTTAAAAGCGAGGATGAAAATTGTGTGAAAAATGAAACACAAACACTGTGAAAATAAAAGCCTTAAATTTGTTAATGGTCAGCCAATAAAATTCATAAAATAAAATAAAATAAAATCATAAAAAAATATAATCAAACCACTATAGTTTCAAAATAAAAAATAATTATGAAAATAATAGTACAACTTAAAAGCAAGGATGAAAATTGTGTGAAAAAGGAAAAACTTCACTGCTACTAGCATAACTTTAAAAAAAATGTAAAAAATATTACGAAAATGAAATTACATATAAAACAAAGTAATTACATACATAATCAAACCACTATAGCTAAAACATAAAAAATAAGTAAATAATAAAAATAATAATAAAACTTAAAAGCAAGGATGAAAATTGTGTGAAAAAATGGAAAACGTCATTGCTACTTACGTAACTTTTAAAAAAGTGAAAAATATTGAACATTTTTTGTTAATGGTCAGCCAATAGTCTGAAAGTAATAAAATAAAATAAAATAAAACAAAATAAAATAAAAATTTCTAGTAATTAAACATTCGTATATAATCAAACCACAATAGTCAAAACATAAAAAATTAAAAGGATGAAAAGGATGAAAATTGTGTGGAAAAATGAAAAACTTCACTGCTGCTAGCTTAACTTTAAAAAAAAAAAAAAAAAAAAAAAAAAAAAAAAAAAGGAAAATATCATGATAGATAAAATAAAATTAAAATTAAAAATTAAAAAATAAAATTAAAATTAAAAATTAAAAAATATCTACTAATTAAGAATATATATATATATATATATACACATACACACATATATATATATATATATATATATATATATTTACACACAATAAATTATTATAAGTTACAAAAATAAAAGCTGTGCAGGACACTGACCCTGAGCAGGTCTTCTGGCAGATCTCCTCCATCATTGATGCCTCTATTCATGCCTATGAATCGCTCTGCAGACGGCTTGTCCTTCACATTAGGGTTGTGCAGACTTGTGTTCAACATGATGATTGCGAATGAAAGCACATAACATGTATCTGCAAAGAGATATTTCAGCATTTACAGGAGTTTAATGTAGATACTGGCCCAAATGTAGTTAATTAATTGACGTCCAAAAGCATGAGTTTAAAAACTAAGGACTAACTAATTTTCTTGTACAGACATCATGCTGGAAAACAAGTAGCGTCAACATAGTGCTTAACCTGACGTTGCCTGCATTTCTAATTCTCTTGCAGACCACAATAAGTTCATGAATACATTCATAACACCTCTCAAATTTATATTCATTACATGAAATGATTGAAGAAACTATTGTTGCTAGAACTTCCTAGCAACCTACGAGAATATTTACATCTAATTTAAAATTTTCTCTTGATAAAATGCAGCCGAGTGCTCATGACAAGCCATGTGTAGCCACTTTGCAGAGCAACATGTGGGCGGAATGGAAGTGCTCTACATCAGCGGCACTCTTTACATGCATATTAGCATGGATAAGAGCATGGGAAATTTATGAAGAGAGCCTAAGACATGTATGAGTGGGTGTGGGTGTAGGGAAATTGCAGAGGGACCGGGTCTCTGGGGTAAACAGCAGCTTTGGACTGAGATAATCAGTGTCATTCTCTGTACTTTTGTATCAAGAATGAAAAAAATAAAATAAAATAAAATAAAATATCAGTGTCATTTTCTGCACTTACGTATCAAGAATGAAAAAAATAAAAATAAAAATAAAATAAAATATCAGTCATTTTCTGCACTTTGGTATCAAGAATAAAATAAAATAAAATTCAATAATAAAATATAAAATAAATAATATAAAATATTAAAAAGAAAAATAATAAAATATCAGTGTCATTTTCTGCTCTTTGGTATAAAAAAAATAAAATAAAATTCAATAATAAAATAAAATAAAATATTAAAAAGTAAATTAATGAAATAATGTCATTTTCTGTTCTTTGGTATCAAGAATAAAATAAAATAATATCAGTGTCATTTTCCACACTTTGGTAACAAGAATAAAAATAAATTAAATTAAATTAAATAAAAATGTCAGTGTAATGTTCTGCACTTTGATATAAAGAATGACAATAAAATAAAATAAAATTAAATAAAATTAAATAAAATTAAATAAAATTAAAATAAAATAATAAACTATCAGTCATTTTCTGCACTTTGGTATCAAGAATAAAATAAAAGAAAAGAAAATTCAATAATAAAATAAAACAAAATATTAAAAGTAAAATAATAAAATATCAGTGTCATTTTCTGCTCTTTGGTATCAAGAAAATAAAACAAATAAAACAAATAAAATAAAATAAAATAAAATCAGTGCCATTTTCTGCACTTTGGCATTAAAAATAAAATAAAATAAAATAAAATAAAATAAAATAAAATAAAATAAAATAAAATAAAATAAAATAAAATAAAATAAAATAAAATAAAATAAAAATAAAAAAAAAAATAAAAACAATGCAGTAAAAACTATGCCAGTAATTTAACTGGGAATTTAAAATAATATTTACTTTATTAAGAAATACATTAAAGCTACATACCAATATTTTATATTAACAGTTTAATAATACTATTTTTTATAATATTAGTATTTTTATTAAAAACTGTATTTTTATTAAATATTGTATTTTTTATTAAATATTTATACTACGTTTTTACCACTTAAAAGCAATGGAGAGCATTCAACATCATATTTGTTTTTGCTTAAAAATCATGAAATTTCACTAGTATTGCCTACTGAATTTTTTATACTGTTGCAAACTATTGCAAAGCAATAAGATTATTGTAATGCATATACATACACACCTGTGGACTGAAAGACACCGGGATTGCATTGACAGTAACGCTGGGCAAAAGCCTCCATCATACGATCAATCTTCTGAGCTTCACCCGGTAACCGGAAACTCCATAAAAACTGTCTGCATGGGGAGAAATTAACTGTATTAATGAGATCATACTGACATAATGAGGCTATCAAACAAATTTGCTGCATTTGTCAAAGTAAATCATAATCTAAATGCATTTTGTCACCTGAGTGCCTGAACCAGGTTGAGGTCTGTAAATTCATGAAGCTCAACGAAGGCATGAAGCACCTGAATATTGAAATCATCCCTGGAAATGAGACAAAATTGACAGGAGATTCAATCTTACATCAACAGCAAAGATGTTACAGTGACATCTGGTGAAAAAACTAGATTTGTATTTCCATCCTTTGAACTAAATTACATAAATTTCGAAAGAAAAGATAGAATTTCACTCAAAACATATGCCACTAAAAACCTTCTACCATCTACTGTTATAAAACTTGTAGCGTTTGCAGTGTGAATGGAATTACGGCTGTGATCCTCCTCTCAGACGTCTCCAGTGGGCATTAAATCTCACGGGGGGATTACGTCTGGGATTAGCGTCCGTGTGTAACTAGCTCTTTCTTCAGTGAGGAAATGAGGCATGTCGATAATATCAATGAGCTGGGAATGCATTAACCCACTTTGGGGGGTCCGTCCATTAAGCTCTACACTTCTTCATCCAGCCCGGCATTGCCGTAACCTTACTTCATCTATAATCCCGGGATTCATTATTGATTTTCCTCAGGTGACAGAAAAGAATGCGTTTGCATTTATGCAGGTGTTCATTTAGAGAAACCGTTATTGACTGAAGGATATTAGAATGAGACCATGCAAAACAAAAGATCAATTATGTATTAATATAAAAATGGATATTTTTGTGACAAGCAAAAAATTTTAATTCAGTCACTGTTATTCATGAAATGAGGATGAGTAAACAACACAATGTTCATTTTTGGGTGGACTGCCCCTTTCATTTTAGCGCATTCGTGCATGTCTATAATTACACTGAGGGAGGAAAATAAATCCTCTACACATACTATATAACTTTCCTTCCTGCTCTGACAGGTCCCTGATGACCTGGCACTGACATTGAATTTCAGTCCATCAATAAATGTGTAAGCTGACCCTTAATGCAAAACACAGCAGTTTCATATAGGCACAGGACATCTCAATGCAGTAGATAATGGCTTTTGACAGACTGTAGTTCTGGACTAGTTTATGATCAGTGAGGTCATCCTCCCTTGAGCTCTGATTCTAGATATAGCAAAATCAGATGTGTAACAAAGCCTAAATGTGTAACCTAATTTTGCTTGATAGTAAATTATGTTTGAAGAACATAAAGACTGTGTTTAAAGGCCATGAAGGTTACAATTAGCCTTTCAGAGCCAGAACTTGTCAATTAATGAATTTTTAAAAGAAATAAGAATAGCTTTAAATCAGACTTTGATTGCTTAGACTTTTATTGCTCAAACATGTACTAAAAGATCTTACAAACTTTAAACAGTAATGTTTTTGAAAGAAGTCTCTTATGCTCTCCAAATCTGCATTTATTTGATCAAAAATACAGCAAAAATAGTCATATAATCTATGGAAGCCCATTTTCCTCACTGAATAAAATTTTTTCTCAACTTTTTAAAATTCTCACAATTCTGAGTTTTTCTTACAATTGTGAGATTAACTCGCAGTTGCAAATTATAAAGTCAGAATTGCGAGATATAAACTCGCAATTCTGAGAAATAAAGTTGCAATTCGAATTTTAATAAGAATTGAGCTCATATCTCACAATTCTGACTTAATAACAAACAATTGTAAGTTGTTAAGTCAGAACTGTGAGATATAAACTCTCTTTTTCCCCTCTCAGAATTGGACTTCGTAACTCGTAATCGCAAATTTACATCTCACAATTCTAAGAAAAAAAAAGCCAGAATTGACAAACTCACAGAATTTGGAGGAAAAAAAAAGAACTGAGAGACAAACTCGCATTTGCAAATAAGTCAGAATTGCGAACCTTGTTATTGGGAGAAAAAAGTTAGAATTACGAGATAGAAACTCGATATTGGGAGAAAGGTCAGAATTGCAAGACAAACTTGCATTCGCGGAAAAAAAGTCAGAATTGTGAGATAGAAACTCTGAATTTGGAGAAAAAATTTATTGCAAGACAAACTTGCATTTGCAAGAAAAACGGCTGAATTGCCAGATAGAAACTTGTTATTCAGAATTGCGAGATAAAAACTCAGAATTTGGAGAAAAAGCGAATTACGAGAAAAACTCGCATTTGCAAATCTCGCAGTCACAATTGTAAAATAGAAACTCGAAATTGCGAAGAATTTGAAGAAAAAAAGAATTGTAAGAAACTCGCATAAGCAAGAAAAAAGTCTGAATTGCCAGACAGAAACTTGTTATTGGGAGAAAAAATTCAGAATTGCGAGATAAAAACTCAGAATTTGGAGAAAAAGCGAATTGTGAGAAAAACTTGCATTTGCAAATCTCGCAGTCACAATTGTGAAATAGGAACTCGGAATTGCGAGAAAAAAGTGTCAGAATTTTAAGACAAACTAACATTTTCAAGAAAAAATTCAGTATTGTGAGACAAACTTGCATTTGCAAGAAAAATGTCAGAACGGTGAGATAGAAACTCAGAATTGCGAGAAAAAAGTCAGAATTGCGAGATAGAAGCTCGCACTTGTGAGAAGAAAAGTCAGAATTGAGATTTTTTTATCTCGGAATTCTGACTTTATTTCTCACAACTGCAAGTTTATATCCTGTTATTCTGACTTTATAACTTGCAACCGTTAGTTTATATCACGAAATTCCAAAAAAAAAAAAAAAAGTCAGAATTGCACGTTTATATCTCGTAACTCTAACTCTATAACTTGCAATTGCGAGTTTATATCATGCAATTGCAAGGGGAAAAAAATAAGAATAGCAAATTCTCTCAATTCTGGAAAAAAAAAAAAAAAAAAAAAAAAAAAAAAAAAGAAGTGCAAGTTTGCATTAACGCAATTCTGAGGAAAAAAGTCTGAATTGTGAGAGAAAAACATGCAATTACCTTTTTCTGTTTTTTATTCAGTGGCAGAAAGGGCTTCCATAATAATGTGAAATGATGTTTTTGATACTAATGTATTTTAAAATGCAATTTAGTCCTGTGATGCACAGCCGAATTTTCAGCATCATTACCCCAATCTTCAGTGTCACATGATCCTTTAGAAGCCATTCTAATATGCTGATTTTATGCTCAAGAAACACTTTATATTATCAATGCTAAAAACAGTTCTGTTTAATATTTTAAGACTTCAGAAGCTGCCTTTCTTAACCCTCAGCAGAAGGACTCGGTCTTACCTTTCACCCAGATAATCTCCGATGGCTGTCTTGTTGAGGCCCTCACCCTTGTATAGGAATTGAGCAATATCTTCACAAGTGTTCTTCAGCAATTCATTCTCTATGAGGAACTGAATGCCCTGAGAAAAACACAACATTCAGCATAAAGAACTTCTAAAGAAGCCCTACATGCATGCATTATCATTTCACAGTTCCTGTTGGAAAAGTACATAAAAAAAGCTCTCATTCAGCTCTCTGAACTTTAACCTATTTGGATTCTGGTAAATTTATGGAAATTAACTGAAAATGGTGTGGTTGCACGATGCTTAGTATGCGCTTATGATAATATGCGCACCCACACGAGTTCAAAGGTTTAAAAATGCAAAGCGGCAATGCATTTTATGTAATAGGGGATCATTACCAAAGCATATCAGAGAATGTCTATGACGGAGAAAATCTACATGCTTCTTGTATTACACTCCAGTGCTAGATTACCTTTTTGGGATCCATGTTAAATTTCTTACGGCCCATTGCCATCTGTTTACTCCGCTGCATGTTTATTCTGTAAACACAGAAAGATGAGGGCTTTATTAATGCTGGGTAGGTTTTTGACACCTGCAACCTAAAGCTAAAACTCAAGGAATGGAGCTGTACAACACCTACGCCTGTCAGGGCCTCATAATGACATCATTAATAACCAATCAGCCAAATGCACTTTAGGATGGTGGTGTGACATGTCATGTTAAAAGCCACAGCCTGTAAAAGGGGCCGCACATTACTGTACCTTCCATTGTGGCCACATGACATCACTCAAGGTGGAGGAGGAACAAAGAACGACAAAAGAATTTCATAAAAGGAAGGTTAACGACATGGAACACTTTCTGAAAAAGGTTTTCTTCCATCCAAATGGCCCTCGTGTGAATCAAAGTGGGCATTCCTGTGAAGTGTTCGGTGGCCCCAGTGGGATCATGCATCATGTATAATGAATGGGCTTGATTCAGTTTGATGTATATTCTTTGATGCCATTCTGTTTGGTCTGGGAATATGGGTCACTGCAGTCAGGCAGTATCGGGGCAATTCACACAGAAGGCATTTTTGTGTTAAAAAAACAAAAGATGCGGGCAGGTGAATGGAAAAATAAGTGTCTCATGAAGTTTTTTTTTTTTTTTTTTGACTGTACAACTGTATGGTTAAAATCCCTTAATGGTCGTGTAAAACAACACTGTTTTACCTTGTCAAAAACAGCTGTATTCACAGCGACCAATTTTGGTGCATGTATCTTTAAATGATAATGAGCTGCTGCTCACCCCGCCCCTCTTCCATTTTTGTGTGTATTCAGTGGCACGTTACTGTCAAAAACAAAACTAATCCACTAATCCACAGTGGCTCTGACATCAGGAGAAAATGAAGACTCTTATGTTCACTTTTACATCCAAATACAAAACACCTGCATTGCTTACAAGATGTTGTCGCTACAGCTGCTCGAGCATGGAGAAAATGCTGTACAGTGTTTAACTGTCTGAGGGTGGGAATAGCTAATATGGGACAGTCTGTCTGCGGTTGTGGGCGGGGCTTGAGCAATATGACATCATACTGCTCAGAAAATCAAAACGGCTTGACAATTGAGACTGTTTAGGTTTATGGGGGATTTAAAAAAAGGACCTGATGGATTTTTATCATTGTAGGGTGGTTGTGTCGAAACACACAGCTAAGACATATTTACATCAATACAGCAAGTAAAAGTGAATTTAGCATATGATGTTCCCTTTTAAAAGTTGGAGTTAACTTTTAAAATGGTCAAAAACATTTGTCTAGCGCATGTTTACTAAGAAAAACTATGGAAAGTATGTTCTGCATGAACAGCTTCTCAAACTGCATTAAAACAGTGTTAAAAATCCTATTTGAAATGCTTTTCCTTTATAAAATGTAATGTAAATAGACCTAAATAGACATTCTTGCAAAGTCCTGAACTCAATTTACACAGATTAGACCCTCTCTTACTAAAACAGCCGTACATAATTTACCAGCCTCCCATCCCACAGGGGGCACTGTCATTAAATATTCAAACAGGGGACGGGAATGACTGAGTATGTGTGTCTAAATCCTCTACGGTTGCTTATGAGTAAATGGAGAATGTGCATTTGTGTGAATATGGCAGAATCAAGATAGCAAACACCAGTTGAAGCATTAAACTGTACTAAAGAATGAAAAATAAAATCACTTGTCTTACCTTTCTTGAGTGGAGCCAAGACTTTCGATCTCGTTCGTCACCTTTGTTATCTCATCCTTGAGCCGCTGTTTAAAAAAAGAGAAAAGGAAAACATGGCTGAGTTAATCGAAAGGAGAACTGAAGGTGGAGCTGCCCTCTGATGTCCCTTTCAAAGTCAGCCCTCCACAGGAAGTGATGGAGAGCCGTGAATCTAATAAAATGAACACACAGAGGATCATAAATATCTAATATGATTATCAAGAATATGAAACATTCAATCATGGCACAGTGTGGCACTTGCATTAGATATCAAGATGAAGCACTTGTAAGGGGGAAGGGAAACAGCGGACAGAGGTGAAAAATGAGAAGGAGTAATAAAGAGATCAAGAGGGTAAATGAGCAAGAGCATGTGAATGAGTATGTGCATGAAAAAGCAAAGAAATGTACAGGTTACCGGTAAATAGACATGTAGAAGTGGAACTGCATAAACAAGATTTATTTTTTTCCTTAAGAAACTGAATCAAATGAGAAATCGAATCAAATTGCAAGCTTGTGAATCAGAATCTAACTGAATCATGAAATTTGTCAAAACCCAGCCCTAATACATCCAAAGAGAAAAAAAAAAAGTAGTACAAACATAAAACAATGACAATATAGTGTATAAATCCCTCTTTTTTCATAAAGAAACATTATCCAACAGTGACACCAGGAGGTAAAGTTATAGTGGGAGTCAGGGATGTCCCGATACAACGTTTTAACTTCCGATACGATACCGATATTGCAGCCTTCAGTACTAACCGATACCGATACAAATCCGATACCATAATCAGCACAAATCATGAATACTTTTACCTATTTCGTTGTGTGGAATGTATGAACGGCTAGATCAAACTGAGAACAAAAGTCAGCAACAGTAAGTATGGAAAAAAAACGCCCAATTTATTACCTATTGGTTGCATAAATGTGAACCTTTTACATAAGAATATATAAAAAAGAATTAAAGAATAAATATTAAGACCCTGTAAAATATCTTAATTGAATAAACAAAAATATAATTTTTAAAGTGCAAAATACTAATTAAAGGTCACTTCAGTTATTTATTTTTTACCGTTAGCAAATGGTAGGAACAGCCGAGAGCAGGAACATAAGAAAAAAAATATATTGTTAATTGACCAACTGCTAAAGGTTGAGTGTCCAAAGTTTCAATTTCACACACACTGCCCGAAAGAATGAGACCGTTGCATTTACTATCCACAAAAAATAGTGCAAACAAAATAAATATAACTATATAAAATAAATATAAATATAGCTGTGTGTGAACCTCTGAACTCGCGTGCATGTAAAAATCTGCTCTTTGCAAAGTAAAGTCAGCGTCTATCCAGTGCGCAGTCAGACTCAATAAAGATAGCGGACAGTGGTCTGAGCTCCAGATGTCAGTGGTGAAGCTAACAGCACTTGCTTTATCCAGATGCATAGCAATACACTCTTTAACTTCTTTATGCATCTGGGGTATGGTTTTGTCGACAATGTAGTGGCGGCTGGGCATAACGTAGCGAGGCTCGAGGTGTTCAATTAAGCGTTTAAACCCGATATTACTCGCCACCGACAGTGGCTGGTCATCGAGCACAATAAACTGGCATATCTTTTCTGTTAAGGTTAATGCCTTTTTGCTATCTCTTGGGAATTTGTCACGCTTTGCGAGGGTTTCAGGCAGCGTTGGTTGCTTGAAGTTGCCAGAGGATTGTTTCTTTAACTCGGTGGTCTTGCGAAAGTCCTCATGCAGAGTTTTGTGATGCTGCTTCAAATGCGCGATGAGGTTGGACGTATTAAACTTTCCCGGTTCTGTTCCACCACGGGAAACTTGTGCATGACAAGTGTTGCACTGAGCCACACTGTCTTTTTCGGACTTTAATAAAAAATACTGCCACACGGCCTACATCACTTTTTCTTTGCTACTTCGCTAGCAAGCAGTGTTGTGATCACGTGGGCTTTGCACGCTGGCTCTGGACGCTGCTGGATAGAATAGCTGTAACGGAGTTTAGAGCGGAACGGACTGCTTATATCGGAGATTTTTAACGCAGTCCGATATAATCCGATAGAGTTTTTTTGGGCTGATATCGGACCTATTTCCGATATCAATATCGGATCGGGACATCCCTAGTGGGAGTCCATGGCTCTCTCGCCACCCCTGAGCCCACTGAGTTTTAACAGACCCCTTAAAGTGGGTTTGGTGGGGAGTAACTGAAAACAAATGGGGGAAAGTCACATTAGAGGAGGCAATGCCTCCACTGCGATATGATTGGATATGACTGGTTATGTTTGTCTGTGATTGGTCCATGTGATAAATCCCACCTCTTGTGTTCCGTATTCGCGAATCAGTTTGAATGAACAATATAATGGCATTAAAAAAAAGACTAATTTTTAAAAAAGTAGGTAAACAACTGACACACGACGATACAACCACTTTGTTACGTCAAAATAAGACTTAAAAAAGGCATGAAAACATAATCTGTGGGAGTTTTAGTGAGTGATCAGCTTGGTGAAAATTAAGGTAAATCTGTGTCTGTAATATAATATAATATAAATAATATAATATAATATAAAATATATATATATAATATAAAATATTATATATTTTATATATATATAAATATAAAATATTATATATATTTTATATATATATATATATATATATATATATATATATACACACATTTATAAATATACACACAACTGTTTCTAAGGAACTACATAGTTTGGTAGAACAATAATGTTTTACTAATATCATTACACTTTATTTGCGCCGTTTTATTTTGTGAAACCTTACTATGTATATGGAATAACCGTTTTAGAAAAGCAATAAGCCCCAAGAAGCCATGGTTTACAGTGAATTTATAACAGCTAAGGGGGCTGTTATAGCTGTTATTAATTCACTGTAAACCATGACTTTTTGAGGATTATAGCTTTAATTACTTTCATGTTATTTGTTTACTTAAACATAATAAACAATTAATTAAATAATATTATCAATTAATTGTTTAATTAAGAAACATATGGACACCTATGGGTGTTTTGATTTATTTTGTTAATATTTAAAATGACAAAATTATTTAAATATTAACTAATTATTTAAATATTAAATAATCACTTGAATGTTCATTTTTGCTGTGGTATTAACATTTTTTGGAGAACTGTGATATTTTGCTGGTAAAAACTAAAGACATTTCGGTATCTTGTCACAGAAAGAGTGTGTAAGCATTACAAAGTACAGAGTCACAGATAAATCCACATTCAGATACATGTGACTTACGACAGCAGTGTTTTGAATGTGGTTGAGCCGATGCATGTTGCTGGTGCACTATTATAAACGCACTTTTATTTACTCTGTATAAAGTGAATTATACTGTACGATCCACATGCAAGACTATGTACTGTAAGCATGTATAGTCAGTGCATGTGCCATAATAACACTCTCAGGAATCCATCTTCCTGAAGCAGGCCAGGCACAGATCAATAAGACTCATATTACCAATCCACCAAGGATATGCACTCACTCACACACACACACACACCTTTGGCCTTTTGATGCATTCTGCATTAACACTACATCGCTCTCAAGCTATAGCACCTGGAAAGGTCAAGTAAGTAGCCTTTTAACATCTGACCTTCCTCTGCTATACATTTTCGGAGTGTGTGAATGACCCCAACAGCTCATGACAGGAGTGCAGCTGGAAATGCCTGACCTAGACAAGTGCTTTTGGTTATGTATAAAGAAATGCGTTTTAAAAAAACAAACAAACAAACAAACAAAAAAAAAAATCAATGAGTTTTAGAGAGAACAATCCTAGAGGTATGAAGAAACCAAGAATCTAGGGATGAAGAAACCACGTTATTAATATAGTACACTTATATTTAGTCTAAAATGTAGAAGGCATGGAAAATTGCTACAAATAGTGCAGTGAATCATACTGAAAGTTTTTCTGAACTCTTCACTCAGAGCTGGGAAGACGGCTGCGGGCACAAAGATGGAATAAAGTGGTTATGATAATCATGTTCTATCTGAGTGTTGCTAGGCGACAGCTGCCATATAAAGGTAACATGTAAACAAACACTACAAGTTGTCAGCCCACACTTTTCCGTTCATTTTATCCTTATGCAATGCATTTAAAGTCTTCCTTTGTCTCTTGGCAACAGCCAGAATGTTCCAGCTGGACCAGGAAGGAACAAGGACTGTGCAGCAGGGCTCTATGGAGACAGAGATTGTGCTCGGCAGTTCAGTCACTTCAATCGGGCACTTCATCTACATTAGACTAATATTACATCAGCAATTTACTAATCGTCCCGCTGGTATCAAGGAGGACACCTGGAACCATTTGGATAATCACTACATTTTATTTAATATATGACATTCATACCCACTATCATTTCCCAATTTATTTTTTTCTTTTTTTAGACACAACGTTATACACACCCATTCATTTGCAAAATATTTTGGTTGATGTGCTTCCTCACTTTTAAAAAAAAAAAAAAAAAAAAGTCAGCAGATTCTGCTGGGCCTTCTGACATTGTAAGAAGTACAAAGTACAACATTTGTGATGATCATTATGGATTTAGCTAAACTATATTCTTATGAAAAAATCTTAAAAAAATAAATAAATAAATAAAAAACACTGGTGTTAATTGAGCCAAACTGGAAAAAAATTATATAAAATGTGCTTTAAAAAACATAACAGTAAAGTGTATTAGAAAAAAAATTGTGCTGTCAAATTGAATACTCACGATTAATCACATCCAAAATGAAAGTCTGTGTTTACATATTATATGTGTGTGTGCACTGTGTATATTAATATTTAAATACACACACACATGCATATATTTAAGAAATATTTACATGTGTAAATATATTCATGATTCATATTACAACAAAATAAGAAATATATGCAATATGTATTTAAATATATACATGTATGTGTGTGCATTTAAATTTAGATATATACATATGTGTGTGTATTATATAAAAATATGCACAGTACTTTTATTTTGAACAAACTTTTTTTTAATATGATTAATTGCGATTAATCAATTTGACAGCACTAGAAAAAATGTAAAAATAGAAAAATTGACCATTATGGATTTAGTAGAACTGTATTAGGAACAAATATATAAAATGTGTTTAAAAAAAAAAAAAAAAAAAAAAAAAAAAAAATAAAAAAAAATTAATCAAAGCAAATAACTGCAATTAATCGCAAATAATCACATTCAAAATAAAAGTTTGTTTACATATAAGAAATATATGCAATACGTATTTAAATATATACACGTGTGTGTGTGTATTTATATATACATATGTGCATAATATATGTTTATTATATAAAATATACACAGTACTTTTATTTTAAATGTGATTAATCGTGATTAAAAAAATTAGTTGTAACACCATTATGGCTTTAACTGAGTAAAACTGTAGTGGAAAAAATATATATAAAATGTGTTTAAAAAAAAACAACCAAGAGTACAACTAAAAACAATTAATCAAATAGATTAATTACATCCAAAATAAAAGTGTGTTTACATAATATATGTGTGTACTATGTGTGTGTGTTTGTGTGTAATATATATTTATATATTATATATATTAATAAAATATTTAAAATGAGTTTACAAGTTTAAGATCATTATGGCTTTAACTGTGCAAAACTATATGAGGAATAAATATATAAAACGTGTTTTTAAAAACATTACATCACTATGGCTTTAACTGAGCTAAATTGTATTAGGAAAAATAAATAAAAATAAATAAAATCTTATATAAAATATTTCTAACCACTGCTTTTATCCTTATTCCCCAGCAATCTATATTTCTCCAAACTTCAAAATGTCAGACCACCTAAAAATCCAGAGATGTGCTATCACTCACAGCATCGATCATCTTCGGCTAACCCTAATTGGACGGACAGAGGCGACGGTAGCATCGATAACCACGGAAGGCCCTCAGAGGCTGCGTCACGTAGCGTCGGACACAAAAGTCAGAGCCAAAACGGATCTGCTGAATGTCCGAACACTGTTGGTTCAGTGAGCACGGACAAAAACCATTTGGTTCAGACAGCCGAGCATCGATTTTCAAAGTCACTGGTTATTGTAGTGAAAAACACAAGCACTCTGGGAAATGACAGATGTTTACTTATACATGAGAGCTAAAGTTCTGTCTTGTCTCTTTCACTTGAGAGGACTAATAATACAGCAGAGCTGACCTGATTCTGATCAGACTTTGACTACAGTGTGTGTAGTCTGTATTGAAACAGCATATTAGTTTTTGTTTTGGTATCAGAAACTGTAAAATTTCACTAGTATTTTCCACTGAATGCATTGTGAATGCTGTACGAGCCCACTGCCCAAGGCAGTCTTGTGTCTTCCAGGTCAGAGGGAAAGAGGATCACACAGCTCCTCAATACAAGTGTAAGAGGGTCTAGAGAGGAGGTGGTCTGCTTTGTTAAGCTGATTGGATCAGTTTTCTCTGATCATGACCCATCACAACCTCCACTCATGTGAAGGAGAGACTGGGGCTTTATAACGCTCCAGTTAACCAATCTTTTACTGTTTGTCGGCAGGACAGAAATTCTTCTACTGTCTGTCTGTCTCCACATGTATAGAGAGTAAGGCAAAAAGAAAACCTCTGCTCCAGGCTCATCATGACACTCCCAGGAATCTTACTCAGCCAGACAGACATTTTTCAACAATAAAATAAAAAATTCATAAAGCTGTGCTTTTATTTTACGTTTATTCAGCAAGGATGCATTTGATCAGAAGTGAAAGTATTAAAATAAAGAATTATAAAAATATATATAGTTTCTACTTCAAATAAATGCCATTCTTTTGATTTTTTTAATAATCAAAGAATCATGTTTTTACAAATCAAAAAAAAATGTTTTTACAAAAACATTACGCAGCACAACTGTTCAACATTTTTCCAAACTCCATTTTAATTTTTTCTAAATTCTGTTTTTTTTTATTTTTCTGAATTCCATTTTTTCCCCACTTTAATTTGTCTAGACTACATTTTATTAATCAAAAAGCATGTTGAATTAATTGAAATCAAACTTACACAGTTTAACAGCAATTTATTAAAAGCCGAAGTTTTTTTTTGTTACTGTTTTATTTTTTACCAAATTCTGTGTTTTCCATTACATTTTTTAATTTCATTTTGATGGTTTTATTAAATTTTAATAATGAAAAGCACCTCTAAATAATTGATTTTTACAAAAAAAAATTAATTTTATTTTATTTTTTCAGAAATACTGTGTTGTGTATTAACATTTCTATGGTACAAATTTTAGAAAATAATTTTTTTGATAATGTAATATTTCATTATTTCATTAAGTAATATTTCTGTCACAGTTTCTTCAAGCTAAACCGAACTTTTATTTTGACAGGCTGCTGTGAAGACCTTTAAGTTTCCGTTTGCATATGACATGATGATAGTATTTAAATAGTATTTTGTATATTATTATTCACAAACACTAGTCCATATCGCATTTTGATTTAAGTGTACTGACCTACGTTTGATTTATTACATTGATACAATCTACGTTACACAGTAAATTTCATTTTTATGACTGGATTCCGCGTTTCTGTCCATGTTTTCCACACCACAGAAATCATAGGGGCCTAAATAGCTGCTCAAAATTCAAGAATAAATTACATTTAATACATTTCAAATGAATTACAAAATATATATTATCATAGAAAACTGTTATTTTAATTTGTAATAATTGTAATAAATGTATTTTGATCAAATAAATGCAGTCTTGGTTATTATATAATGTGGACTAAGACTAAAAATGAAGATGTTTCAATAAATAAATAAATAAATAAATGTCGAATTTAAAGATGACAATTTTAATAGAGTGGGATTCCTCTGTTGATAGCAGTCATGTTGTTCAAGGGCAATCAAGAAATAGCAGGAAACTGGAATGGAACTGGCAGTTAGTGGGAAAGATGAATGCCAAAGATATGCCAGCAAACTTCATTTGGAGGTTTACATGATTGATTAAGGCATTTAAGAGACGAAGGGGACAGCGTTTGGCAGGAGGGGCATTATTGGTTAACATTCCAGTTGTGTAATAGAATCAGCATAATTGAATTTGCTGGACTTGGCTTGCACCATCTGCTCCGAAGAATGCCGCCCCCCCCTCTTCACGAGCCAGCTGTTACAGTCTATACCCCAGGGTGGGACGTCCCATCAATCCTGTACACTAAAACTGTACAGCCTGGGTCACGAAAACCCCTCCAATCATGATCCAATTCCTATTCTCTACAGGTCCACCTCATTGCAGCTGCCTTGTCCAGGGCCAAGAGTCATAAGGTTGATTTGGTGATATTAATTAGCATTATGAGACATCCATCAGTTAATAGAACAACACACTCAAAACTAGCAACACTGGCTGGATTCAAATCATTTTGGGACAGGAAAAGAGGTAACTTCAGATATTACCTGTATGTCCTCCAGTAGCTCCTGTTTTCGTCTCCTAATATTCTCCAGTTCCTGCTTCTCCTCTGGCGTCAGGTCGTCCGGTACTTTGTTTGGAAACAAACAAAAGCAAACAATGAGTGTTCAGACATACAAACACGAACAAACACAAATATGCAAACGGTCAAGATGCGGTCTCTTGACCCAAACATTGCTAAGAGATTACATGGGCAATCAAAATATTTTCAGAGGAAACAGAACTGATGTAAAACTAAGGGATAGGGAGGTTTAAAAAGGGAGACTGTGAGACGGAGAAACTGCCTGAGGCAAAGCACAGCCTTTGAGACACAAACCAACTCAGATCCAACCTCTGATCCAGAATATCAGGACGTTCTCAGAGCAAAGCAGAAAGTTGTACATTTAAATGCTTTTCCTTTAAGCTAAAAGCTGTTTCGAAGAATTTGTAGAGCCCAGCTTGGACAACATCACACAAACTTGCTTAAGCCATTTCAGTTGATATTTGCCAAACGGTTAGGAGGAAAAACAAAATAGTTTCTCATGAGTCATACTCTTACACCAAAAAGAAACATTTTCTACATTAATATCATGTATTGTACTATATAATATAAACACTACAAGTCAAAAGTTTGGAAGATATTAATATTATACTTTCTTTTGAAAGAAATGTTATGCTCTTAAAAGGTGCATTTTTTAATTGAAATACAGTTAAAACAGTAGTATTCAAGAATTATTCAAATTTATTAGATTTTTTGTCTATTTAAATTTTTAAAAAATTGAAATTATGAAATTTCAAATTTTAAAATGTAATTTATTCTGGTAATTTAGAATGCTTTCTGATCATGTGACTGCAGACTTGAGGCACTACTGCTGAAAATGTTAAATTTTTACATTTATACATTTAAAATATATTTAAAAAGAAAAACGTTATTTGAAATTGTAATAATTGTACAATATTACTGTTTTACTGTATCTGTAATCAAGTAAATAGAGCCTAGAAGCGCATAAGAGACTTCTTTCAAAAACAAAATCTGATGAACAGAAACATGTCAGTACAAGACAGCAATATACTACTATTCAATAAATAAACACTAAACATTTTTAAAAATGCAATACTATCATAATATGACCCAGATATCGAAATAATATATTACAAGGTCCCTGCTGATTCGCAACCTTGGCAAGCCAGCCAGAGAAAAGCATTCTGCTCAGCATTTCTGATGTGCTCTGGAGAGCTCTGATGTTGGAATTTGCAGAACACAAATAATTTATATGAACCTCGCATCCATAAACCCAAAGATTTCTCTGAAGCAATTCAGTTTAAGTGCTTTGTTCAAGAGCACTAAAGTCAGTTCAATACTGGGCTAAGGGCCAACATCTCCACCATTCTGCTTGCTTTGGCTGATGCCAGTCAGAGAAAGACTCTGCTTTTTAATCTTTGTGCAATACATTAAGATATTAATACAGCATATATGAACTTAGGGTGCTTAAAGGGATAGTTCACTCAAGAATGAAAATTCTGTCTTAATCGCTCATGTCGTTCCAATCCCGTAAGACCTTCGTTCATCTTCAGAACACAAATTAAGATATTTTTGATAAAATCCAAGAGCTTTCTGACCCTGCATAGACAGCAATGCAACTGACACGTTCAAGGCCCAGAAAGGTTGTCAGAACATCATTAAAATAGACCGTGACATCAGTGGTTCAACTGTAATTTTATGAAGCAACAAGAATATTTTTTATGTGCAAAGAAACATAAATAATGTTCTTACTCCTTTTCTGGGCCTTAGTTGTGTTGCTGAGTCAGAAAGCTCTCGGATTTCATCACAAATATCTTAATTCGTGTTCTGAAGATGAACGAAGGGCTTACAGATTTGGAATGACATTAGGGTGAGTAATTAATTATAAAATATCCCTTCAAATGGAGTACTTCAAAAGGGAAAACTTGGAAAACTTGGAAAAATGACTGAAGAATTCTGTTTAAAAAAAAGAAAAAAAGAAATACTTGTAATTTTACTGGAAAAAAAATATTCAAAATACTATAGTAAAAATCTGTTGATGTGTTAACTGTATGCTACAATAAAATATATGATGACAGTTTTTTATTAAAAGAAATGTTAAACTACACTACCAGTCAAAAGTTTTCGAACAGCAAGATTTTTTTTTGTTTTTTAAAGAAGTCTCTTCTGCTCACCAAGCCTGCATTTATTTGATCCGAAGTACAGCAAAAACAGTAAAATTGTGAAATATTTTTACTATTTAAAATAACTGTTTTCTATGTTAATATATTTTAAAATGTAATTTATTTCTGTGATTTTAAAGCTGCATTTTTAGCATCATTACTCCAGTCACACAATCCTTCAGAAATTATTCTAATATTCTTATTTGCTGCTCATCAAACATTATTTTTTATTATTATTATTATTATTATTGAAAACAGCTGAGTAGAATTTTTCCGGTTTCTCTGATGAACTGAAAGCTCAGAAGAACAGAATTATCTGAAATCGAAATCTTTTGTAACATTATAAATGTCTTTATCATCACTTTTGATCAATTTAAAGCATCCTTGCTAAATAGAAATATTGGAGTCAGTAGAAAAAAAATTATTGGAGTCAGTATAAAAAAAAAATAATACTGACTGCAAACTTTTGAATGGTGCAGTAAATAATGTTCTATTTAATTAATGCTTTTTATTTCAGATCAATGTTGATCTTTGGATCTTTCTATTCATCAAGGAATCTTGAAAATAAATCTATTCAACTGTTTTAAATATTAATAATAATTAATGTTTCTTGGACAGCAAATCAGCATATTAGAATGATTTCTGAAGGATCCTGTGACAATGAAGACTGGAGTAATGATCCTGAAAATTTAGATTTGATCACAGAAATAAATTACATTTTAAAATATATTTTTAAAAAGCAGTTATTTTAAATAGTAAACATATTTCACAATATTACTGCTTTTGCTGTATTTTGGATAAAAAAAATGCAGGCTCTTACTGTTCAAAAACTTAGATTAAATTTTTACTTTAAAATATTAAAGTTATTAATTTTGTTGTAGAAAGCATTTATAATTATTCAAATTACATACAATTTATCATCATTGTTATTATTATAACAGACGATCATGTAAAATCATCATTAATATTACTATTGTCACTACAGAACAGACTTCTGTTATCAGTTATGTCTAAAAATCATTGGCAGTGAAGATTAACGGCTTCATGTCATTTTGAGACAGAGGTCATTTGTCCTGATCCAGCCGTCTCTTTAATGGATTGGGGGTCTAAAAACAGCATGGGGCATTTGAGGCCATCAGACCTTAAAACTGGGGATTCCTTTGGTACTGAAAACTCATAAAAGTATGTTAAGACAAAGGCATTTAAACTCAACCCAGCTGACCTCCCAATAAAAACAAAGACGCTCCGTCATATGATATGACGACCCTCACCTTTCATGTGACCTCATTAAATCCCTTCCTGGTGGCCCGTATGGCAGCCTGACCCTCCAGGGGACCTACAGAGACCCTACTAGCAGCCCTAATTGATTCCTTGTTCCATTTACACCATCCCAAAAAAGTGAGGTCGCTATGGTTATCTCACACTGCAACCATAGCAACAGATCACAAACCATCAGGCTCCGACATTAGCTGATGAGAACGCCACCATCGTGATAAAGACACGTCCTCCTCTAAACCTTCAGCCTGCCCACATGACTGTCCTCACCAATGGTGTTTCTGAGCGACTGCTTGTCGCTGTGGCAACGTACTGCATGCAAACTCCAGCTGGGATGTTTGACAGGCAGTCTGCGAGCAGAAATCCCGTCCAAAAAGCAGCCCATCCCCCCCTCATTTTGCTGAAATTGGTATTGCAACCTACAGCGGAAAACCATTAGTCTCGCCTCAGGTGAGGCTGGAGTTTACAAGCAGGACACATGTTCCTGGAGCCCATATCAAATAGGTGGAAAAGGTCACTCAGGTAGGAAGCAGAGGTAGGAGTGAGTTATTAATGGATGTCCATCCAAAAAATAATTTCAGAGGAACTGAGACCAGATATTGTGGAGTTTTAACACAAAGCCAACTGCACTATAGGCTAAATTTGCATTACAAGCATTTTTTCCACAAATATATGGCATCACTTGTTTTGGGTATGGATTTACATCTATGGAAAAAGTAGCTCAGGGCACAACTGGAGGATATCTTACAGTCTTGAAGAGACAGCTCACTCAAAAATCATTTGTTGAAAGACATGAGGGTGAGGAAATTATATATAAAAAATATTTTGGGGTTAGTAACAGCGTTTAGTTAATATAAAAATCATCATAAATGCCTTTAGTGTGACTTCTGATCAATTTGATGCATCTTTACTGAATAAATGTATACATTTCTTTAAAAAA
This sequence comes from Labeo rohita, assembly GCF_022985175.1. NCBI lineage: Eukaryota > Metazoa > Chordata > Actinopteri > Cypriniformes > Cyprinidae > Labeo > Labeo rohita. Next base: position 8,963,415 of record NC_066880.1, read on the forward strand.
CAACATAAATATACTGACCCCAAATATAAACGGTATATGTTATGTATATATATGATATTATATACCATATATATTTGGTCTATAGGAACACAGTCTGAACAAATCTGAATAGAAAAAGGTTAACTGTGACTTTCTAGCTGGAATTCAACATGTTGAATCATGAGTCAAGAAAAGAATTTAATGAATGTTTCTTGGTATTTAAGGCATCCAAACACAGGCAAACTGAACAGACAACAGTGAACAGTGCAGATTAATCACCAACCCAAGACAAAATATCATTTCTAAATCAATGATGCTCGAATTGCGTCATTCAGAAACCACTTTCACAAACTGAGGGGTGACTGGGGCCATTGAATAAAATGACCTAGTTAGGGCACTATGAAATGCGTTTTATTGTTTTTGTAAATTCTGTTTAAATTTTTCTGGATTGTCTAAACTCTGTTTTAATGGTTAAATTACATTTTATTAATCAAAAAGCATGTCTACTTAATTTAAATCATGAAACATACAATTTAACAACAATTTATTAATTGTTGAGCAAAAATTTTTAAGGCCCGATGAAATAATATTTTTTTCTTTTACTAGAATTTTTACTAAATTCTGTGTTTTCAGTTAATTTTCTGAATTCAACTTTAAGGGTTTCATTAGATTTTAAAAATCAAAAGCATCACTGATTTTTTTTTTACATAAAAAACTAATGTATTTATTGTTTTTTTTTTTTTTTTTTTTTTTTAGAAAATTGGATTTATACCTTTGGCAAATAAATTGTAGTAAATAATTTTTCTGGTAAATATTCCTTAAAAATAATATTTTGATAATAGTATTAGTTTGATAATAGATAATAGTATTACTAGTAGTAGTATCATAACATTAAGTAATAGATTTCTGTCACAGTTTCTTCAAGTTAAACCAAACTTTTATTTTGACAGGTTACTGGGAAGACCTTTAAGTTTCTGTTTGTATACAATATGAAAATAGTTTTTCTCAAAAAATATGGTAATACTCATGAAGTGACTCAGCAGTTCTACAGATCATGTTCATGTTTTCATGTACTCATATATTGAGGCGGAAAACACTGCGAGTGTCACGCGCGCTTTAGTAATAAACCAAACAGCGCATCTGTGCCATTCATTCACACAGAGACACGCAGAACATGCAGAATTCATATTTAAATAGTCTTTTTGCGGCTTAATATTCACTGACACTAGTCCCTATGTAGGTACTGACCTACATTTGATTTATTCATCCAAAATTTGGCTAAATTACATTTAAATAACTGCATTCTGCAATTCTGTTTTTGTTTTCCACATTGTGGAAATCAATTTTTTATGATGGATTGTACAACAACAATGGCTGTCTTTGTTAGTGTCACCTCATTCACTAAAACATGTAAAAGTGCTAGTCATTTTTGAAGAACCATTGATATTTTCCAAAATATAGGTAGTGTTAAAATATTTAACATACAAATTCATTCAGAACTTCTTACTTTGTAGAATATGAAGACAAATTCAACAGTCAAAGTACACTTAAACTGTCAGTGCTTTTCATACAAATCATTGATGCTAAATGGTGCACAGCTTGTGGTTTGACATCTTAACAAATAGCATTTGGATATTTTGATGCTTTGCTTTACAATTATTGAAAAGAAAGAAGCCAATGAATTGCAAAACCTTTCTCAATTATTCAGATAACTCTACCAATTATGTATATTAAATTATGTTTACACTATCTGCAAAGTGGCAAAAACTGGAAAGCTCACATTATAATCAACAAATCTGTTTAGACTGCAATACAATCAACACAGTTGCTTGCAGCATAGACAGCATTATTAACAAGAACTTTCCAGTTGTCACAGTATTGTCAAATAAAGTGTGGTCAGCGGGCCACCGATAAACACTGATAAACTCACAGCGGGTTGAAGTTTGAGTATCTTCATACATACACGACACTGCAAATTGTACCCACCGTGAGGCTCATTATGCATCTGCATACACTCGGGCGGTTATTAGCCTAATGCTTCCTCATGTGCTTGCCATTGAAAATACAAAGCGTTCATGCTAAAGCTGCATTAGCATTTCATTAGCACATTCCCAATGAATCATTAGAAGCCAAAGTCCTGGTTTAATATTCATGTGCGCTGAGAAGCTAAGATGGAGCCAATTAAAGATTCAGGGTAATGCTTTTGAACACAAAGATTGCAAAAAACATTCATTTGTGTTACAAAATTGACAGAGATAAAGAGACAGTTCACCAAAAATTACATTTCTGTCATTTTACCACCCTCAAGCTGCTCCAAACCTTTATTTATTTATTTCTTCTGTTGAACACAAAAGAAAAATTTTTGAAGAATGTTGGTAACCAAACAGTTGACTGATTTCAAAGGGTCTTCAACTAGGGCCGTCAAACAGAAAAATGAATAACGCACTGTCAAACAGAGCAAAATCATTTGATGAATGTAAATTAAGAGTGAGAATAAAAGCAAGCCTTAGCCAGTCAAAAATCACACCAGTTGCCAGTAGCTGGTTTGAAACAAACATGTTTATTCAATGAAGTCAATATTTCAGCTTCTAGTCTGGCTTGAGTTATTGAAATTCATAAGCTGAAGCTGGGCGTTATTGGGTCTATGCTGGGCCATGGAAACTAGTTTTTTATCCAAGCTAGAAGGCCCTCAACCTCATGAAAGGTACCATTAATTTCCAAGTCAAATGTTGGTCCGAACTCACAGGCAGGTGCCACTACCGCAGAGACGCACGTCTGCCTTTGACATCGATACGAGCATATAAATCTTCATGGAGAAGCTGCTCTAAATTGAGGTCAAAGAGTCTGCCAGCCACGTGGATGCAGTTTTATGGGAGATGGGGTGTCTCTTGTGGGCTTTTATGTTTTGTGTGTGGCCACAGACCTCTCTGCACAGCATTACTGCTTAATAGAAGGATACTATGAAATGGCTTCTTCTACATTTATGGCATTTAAGTCTTGGTTTGTGCATTATGTTATTGTGTACAGCAACGTATGAATAAGTTGTGAATAAACATAAAAGAGAACTAAAAGAGTTCGGAGTAAAACCCTTTCATTAACATGGTATCTGCATGATTTAAAATCAAATTTTAGACTTTAAGACCTTTAAAAAACCTGAATGAATAAAACCATATGAGCGGGGTAGGGAAATGTCTATATTAAATCGTAAAAGGTCAAGCTAGTGCAAGATGAGCATTTGTGGTTAAAAAGTATTTACATTTTTTTTTTTTTTTTTTTTTTAGGAAAAATCCATCGTTTCACAAGGTAAGACCCTTATTCCTCAGCTAGGATCGTGTAGAGCCCTTCGAAGCCCCACAGATACTTAAATTTTGATTGATCCCCATTAAAGTCCACTATATGGAGAAAAATCCTGGAATGTTTTCCTCAAAAACCTTAATTTCTTTTCGACTAAAGAAAGAAATATACTATTAGTAGTATTATTACATATAGTTGTAACTTTCCTTTTCATATTAAAAGGTGCATGAATCAACACTTATAATAAAACTTATAATGGACTCTTAGTGGAATCGCTGTATCATCACAGCCTCTAAGTGCCAGATATATTTCTAAAACGAGATATCAAACTAGGGCGAGCACTCCTGGGTAATGTGATCCAGCTCTGGCTCAGTGTTACCAGCGGTGGTACCTCTTGGCACACTCACAGCGGTGCATCACCCTGCAGATCTCTCACAGCGCAGCCATGTGACTGTCAGAGCAGGCCGTAATCACGCGAACTGCTGCTCGTGTGCACATCTCTATACTGCAGAGTAAATGCAACTTTTTAATATAAAATGTAACATGCGGAAAGACAGACAGAAAACAGTCTATAAAAGACAATTTCTACATTCACACAAACCAGGAATCGCCCATTTTATCATTAGGCTGACACTAAAGGAACGTTTTTAATACTTTAAGAACTCTTCCACACTGACCCACAGTGTGAGGCAAACACCATACCTAATGTACTCTCTCTGCTGACCAGGTCAATTCAGCACACTCACTAAATACCAGACGTGTCACCCCTGCAAACACACACCACGGGGCAGAGGAATGTGCCATCATTAATCAAGTCACTGGCTACGTGCTGTCATTTAGACACTGTAAAGGACCAAAGAAAACATGTGTTGTTTTGCAGGGAAAACACTAGCCAAACATCTCTTATTAGCCATGACTGATCAATCAAAGATGAAGAGAAGAAAAGGTCAATCAACACACAAATTGAACATGACCATTAATCCTGGAGAACCCCAGTTTTAGTTCCAAACCTAGTGAGCTGTCTACACTTTCAAAGTAGACCTAAAAAACCTAATTTAGTCCAAATATGGTGACATCACATGTATCCTTTGTGACGTAGGCAATCCCATAATCCACTGCAACAAGTGAAAGAAAATTAATTCAAGATGGCAGATGAAATGAGAAAAACGTTGACTAGAAACATCTAAAAGTAATTGACTACCATGTTAATTGCTTAGCAAAATGCTAATTCAGGCTAACTAGATTTCATACTATATTAGGCCCAAAACATACTCGAGGATGTACTCATAGAAAAGTACCTGAACGCAAATACTACAAGCTAGTTTGTATGTTCTTTTATTACAAAACTTTATCTAATAGCCAATTATGCACTATAGAGCGTATTTGCATCTAACAACTTCTATGGTCAGATTTTTCATTAAGGTTATTGCATGACCAACTGAAGATCTTGCTAGCAAAGTACTTGTTTGACAAATGTGTTCGTGTGTCAGGCAACCACTTTTGAGCTTCCGTTCACATTATTTGACAATATCTATGTATTTGTATCTATCAGTTAGTAAATGAATTAAATCCTAAATTAATTATTTCAGGTTTCATCACAAATATCTTTATTGGAGCAAATTTTGACAGAATTTTCATTTCTGAATGTACTAGCCCTGTAAACTGTCAACATTTTAATAGCTACCTAGCTATGTACCTGAAAAAAAAAAACATTTTGTTTAGATAAAGCCCTATAAAATCTGTTTTATTTTTCCTCAAATTCCATTTTACGTTTTTCCCAAGTTCTGTTTTTTCCATTTTAATTTTCCTGGTTGCAATTTAAATTTTTCTAGACTCTACAGACAAAACGCATGTCTAATTAATTTAAATCATGAAATTTACACAACTTAACAGCAATTTACGAAAAAATTTCAAAGTTTAAAAGATTTAACATTACATACATAACTTATTTTTTTTTTTTTTAACATTTTACTTTTTTTAGTTTTTTCATTTTACTAGTTTTATTTTTACCAAATTCTGGTTTTTACTGACTTTCCTGCACTGCATTTTAACAGTTTAATTTCATTTTAATAATCAAAAACATCTCTAATTAATTGATTTTATTAAATATATATATATATATATATATAGATAGATAGATAGATAGATAGATATAGATATATATAGGTATAATAATTTAATTTCTTTTTTTTTTCAGAAATACTGTGTTGTGTATTTACATTTTTCTGATAAATAATTTTTCTTGTAAATATTCCTTTAAACAAAATTTTTTTACTAATAATTTTATTATACAATCATTACAGTTAGTAATATATTTCTGTCACAGTTTCTGTTCTGTTTTGACGGGTTGCTGTGAAAACCTGTAAGTTTCTGTGTTTATATGATATGGTGACTGAAGGCATAAAACATTAATTTAATTTATCTTTTAATTATTTAAAATTAAGCAAACTTTTTTTTTTGCCAAACAAAAGGGAATTTACTATTAAAATTAAAACATAGAAGAAATGTTATGTGATTATACCCTAAAAAATAATGTTTGTTTCATTTTCGTAGTAGTAGTAATAGTAGTGATATATTTCTGGCACAATGTCTTCTAGACAGATAGATATGATGATAGTTTTCCTAAAATTGAACAGTCAAATGCTGAAATCACCACGAGCGTCACACGCCTCAGTGTGTGTAGTAAACAAAACCGCTCGTCTGCTCCATTCATTAAAACAGACACACAGACCATGCAGGATTCACATTTAAATGGTATTTTTGTGGCATAATATTTACAGATACTACTCCACATTGTGGTCTGATTTAAATGTAATGACCTACTTTTGATGAATTAATTCAAACTTACCACCAGCAGGCCAAAGCTACAATACACTGGCCATACATCACATTTGTTTCTGTGTATTTACATAAAGTATGTTTAAGGCCTTAGAAGGCAGCTTGCAAGGTTTTGCCACAGAGCCAATGTACTACACCACAAAACCGCAACTATCATCAATTATCTTAGTTCAAATATAAGTTGATACAAGAACACCCACCACTTGCTCTGTCTAGGCATTGTCTCTGCAAACACACTGATAAGAAAGGCAGCCGAAGAACACAAGCCACAGATCAGAGTAACAGCGCAATCAACTCATCCCAGAAGCTCATACAAAGCCTCCATCTAAACGAGCTACAAGTCCTGTGGCTGCCACGAGTTTCCTGATGTCATACTGACTCTCATTTTATGAATTCAATGAATTCAACCAGTGAGGGGAAAAGCCATCCACAGGCCTGCAATAGAAACTGCCATTGGGTTTGTCAAAGCATGCATTCAATTTCTAAGATCTGCCACATGCTTAGAATGTTCAGAAATATGTCAAATGAAGGACGAAAGACTGTAAATGCACAAAAATAAAAAGGTCAATGTACCTGTGTGAAATAATCCTGTGGAGCTGAATGACAGTTCTAAGTCTTCAAAATTCTTTTGAAATCCATTAAGCTGGATAAATGCACCTTCATGCGAAAAACCAGCGGAAGCCTAACTCTCAAGATCTTGCAGTAATCTCCAGCGCTCCATGTGTGAGTAGAAGTGATGCTACAGGAAGATGAGGCGGCCAGTTTGAGATCTCGACTGCTCTGCTCTCAGCACAAACTCTGCTGTATCTGAAAATGACCCCCTCCTCTCCTCCTCATGTTCTTTCTCTTTATCGCTCTCTGTAACCCTCTCCTCTTGTCTCCTCCCCCGGCACACACACTCATTTCAGCACACTCAAGAGCTCCACTCTGTGGCTGTACAGAATTTTGCCCCCTTTGTTATTTTAATGTACTCCACCATTAAAGAACTTGGGTTAAGTAAGAAGAAAGAAATGACGCTTCTATTCAGCAATGATGCATCATATTAATCTATAGTGAAATACACTACCAGGCAAAAGTTCTTGAACAGTAAGATTTTTGTAATGTTTTTTTAAAGAAGTCTTCTGCTTTCCAAGCCTGCATTTATTTGATCCAAAATACAGCAAAAGCAGTAATATTGTGAAATATTTTTACTATTTAAAGTAACTGTTTTCTATTTGAATATATTTTAAAATGTAACTTATTCCTGTGATTAAAGCTAAATTTTCAGCATAATTTTAGAAATTACAGAAATGAATACTTCTCTTTAGCAAGGATGCTTTAAATTGATCAAAACTGATAATAAACATTTATAATGTTACAAAAAGATTTCTATTTCAGATAAATTCTGTTCTTCTGAACTTTCTATTTATCAAAGAAACCTGAAAAAAAAATTTACTCAGCTGTTTTCAATATAATAATAATAAATGTTTTTGAGTAGCAAATCAGAATATTAGAATGATTTCTGAAGGATCATGTGACTGGAGTAATGATGCTAAAAATTCAGCTTTGACATAACAGGAATAAATTAAATTTTTAAAAAATAATGAAATATAAAAGATATTTTAAGTAGTAAAAATATTTTACAATATTACTGCTTTTGCTGTATTTTGGATCAAATAAATGCAGGTTTGGTGAGCAGAAGAGACTAGAAAACATTAAAAATCTTACTGTTCAAAAACTTTTGACTGGTAGTGTGTAAAATATATACATATAAAATAATATATAAATATCTAAAACATATAATATGTTTACATATATGTTAAACATGCAAAGCAAAGTGGTCAATGCCCAGTATAACAGAAATGTGTATAAGTACAATTTATGACAAATTATGATAAACTTTACCAACTTTCAAATAAACAATTGTAATCAAAATTCAATCAAAATTTACAAAAAATATATTAAATCTATTTTTTTTTTTTTAAACAGAACATGACAACGCTGTCAACAGATTTTAAAACTGACAGGTCAATAAAAAGTTTAACTGCAGAAACAAACTACAGACAAAATAACATTCGAAACGTTAAAGAAAAAAAAAATAGAAAATTCTTTAAAAAAATAAAATGAAATACTGAACAAACGATTAGGGGGGTATGCCATGTCAGCATCTTAGGCTATTTTAATGGCAAGAAGAACAATTAAAAAATACAAGTATAACAAATACAATAAAAACAAGTTATATTACACAAGATTTTTTACATTGACATATGAGAACGATTAGGGAAAAAAAGGAACAAAAAAGAAGATTGTGTACACTAAAGCGACTTCATTGTTCTGCTCTGCTTTTGTCTCATTTTTAATTCCATCCACAATAAAAGAGTCAAAGAGCAAACATGCCTCTCCCTCATGGATGTGTTTGCATTCAGGCATGTTGTGGTTGCTGTCCTGTACTGTCCAGTTTTCCCTACACAGCAGTGGTTCACAATATAAATGCAAACAGAGCACAATCACAGTCCTGTATGACCTGTTTTCTACAATCTGCAACCTGTTTTAACAGCTCAAAAAAGCCCAGAAAGACAAGCTTTGGTTCCCTTACCAGAAAACAAATCTAATCTAGATGTAATCTGAATTCAGTTAGAAAAAAATCATTTGATAACACAACAGAAAACGCTAAGGACATGGTTTGCAGTGAGAAACAAAAAAGCCACTCCTAAAGGAGGAGAACCGGATGAGACAGTTCTTACTTCATTTTGAAGACTTGATTTGGGGTTGCACCAAGTAAAGCCGACTGCTGACCTGGATATCCGGGGTAAGGAGGGTACGGATGGAAAGAGGATTGGACTCAGCCACCCACTTCCCAATGTCAATACGGTCACAATGAAGGGAGTTTAGGGAAAATTAAAAACATCACTAAACTACTTTACGTGATGGATCTTTTTAAAGCCTACACCCACATTAATTCACTTAAAAAAGGTTATTCACTAAATAAATATTTCTAAATAAAGTGAATAAATAACAGCCAAACATGTATAGAAAAAAAAAACATTGCTACATAATAAATAATTTATTCAAAGAACATGTGATTATTGTTGCACAAACTATGTAACTAGATACAAATAAAGTTGCGTGGAAAACTGTTGCCTTCACTGCAACTGAAAATCAGCCTTCTTTAATTCCGTCTTACCCAGAAATATTGTTAAAAAGGAATAAAACAACTTTATAATCAAAAAACTAAAGCTGAAAATAAACCTTCTTTAACAAACTGCCTTTAGTTTTAAGGGCAACATATCAGGAAAATTATCATTTATGCCTGATCGGTCTCACACATCTGTTAGTAGTGTGACTGTGCTATTTCTGAACAGAGCATCCTGTTTGTCTCATATGAGACTGAGGGCCTCTGTGTCAGCACATGCATAACTCACATCTGAATAGACAAAAGAAAGAAGCAAAGAGTAATAAAAAGACTTTCAATCAAGCAATAATAGGCAAATCTACTTTCTACACCCCACTTTTTAAAACAAAAACAAGCAACTCATTTGTTGATTGCATCATTCTCTTATGAATTTTCAGCTACAAGTGTCATCTTAACCCTCTCCCAATGACTCAGAAACACCATGGTAACAACATCCACAGAATGGGCTAAAAAATTCACAATAACAGGTTTAGATAGATTAGATAGATAGATAGATAGATAGATAGATAGATAGATAGATATTATGCATTCATTGAGCCTGTTACTCAGCGCTCGTTCACTACATGATAGATTATGTATTAGTTTAATGAAAATTAACCGACTGGCATCTGATATCAATAGGTTAAGTGAGAGTGACTAGAGGTCAAATCATCTTATGTCAGATTATTGTACCAAGACCTTTATATTGTAAAATATTATAGAATTTGTATCGTCTTTTAATGGTTTGTTAAGCTTGCACCACATTAAATTTTGTGCCACAGCAAATACAGTTTTGTTGAATCGCTTAAGTCTAATTTCTCTAAATCACTTCTATGGAACAGTTCATTTCAGAGAGCCAGTTCATAGCTAGTTTTGCAGTTCTTTTAAGTTGAAATAAAAATATCAATATTCATAATATAAAAATATCACTTTGTTTACCAAACAAGCATCGGTTCTCGATTCAAGAATCGAACATGTTCGAAAGACACCTCAGGTATACGAGTCAGTGAGATTGACTCGAACCTAGTTGACTCGAAAAACAACCGGACCCATTTAGTTAGATGCGTGAAATAATCGTTTTCAAAAGCAACTATTGGTACTATTGGACTACAGTGCGATTTACAGTTACAGTGACCGTTGGGAAACACATTCCGACTGGACTTGTGCAACCGTTAAATCGATTCATCAAAAAGATCCGATTCGAACGAATGATTCATTCACAAAAATCGTTACACATTTCCCTTCAGAACGAAAGGACCTGTTGCATATCGATGAACCCCGTTTCCATTAACATAAAACAGCCCAAAATGACAGCAGACAAAAGACCAAGCCACAACGATATTTAAACACCACTAGCGACTGTAAATATGAAAACTTGTGGGATCCACTCACCGATTCCATCTTCTGATTTCAGCACCATGATCACAGCGAGCTCTTGGGCTGCACTTGTGGCTTGGAGCAATTAACGTTACCTGCTGGCGGTTTAACAGACCTCACACTTCAGCGTGCCAACTTAATGTTTTGAACTGTACCTAAAACCACGTTTAGAAAACAGGAGATGAAAAGGTTCTCTGAAAGTATTCGCGGTTACAGCAAAGACCGGATGTCACTGCTTGAAGCCCTCATGCTCTGCAGACGGGGCGTGTCCTGACGATGACGAACAACCAATCAGCGTCGAGCTTTGGTTTTAGGGTTTTTTTTGGTGTGCGTGCAGACACACACACATAGAGCTAAACATTTTAGGATCTGAAAAGAATCTTAAAAATTATAGGAGTCTAAACTTTTAGGGAGTATGGTAACTTGGTGTCAATATAAAAACCTACACATGTGGCTTTTTTGATCATTCTGAAAGCAGCTCATTCAGGATGGCAGGCTATTCTGACACTTGTGGGAGGAAAGTTTTATGCATTGGAAAAAAAGAATTGCACAAACTCTGTAAATCTGTCATTTCTAAGTAACAGTAAAACACCTCCCTATATTCTATATATAGGCTAGCAAAACATTCATATGGCTTGTATTGCTTGGTTTCAGGGATTTATGACACTAAGAGTGGAATTATGGCTGCTGAAAGTTTAGCTTTGCATCACGGGAATAAATGACATTTTAAAATAGAAAATGATTGTTTTGCATTGTAATATTTCACAGTATGACTGTTTTTGCTGTATTTTTAATCAAATAAATGCAGCCTTAGTGTTTGATGTCTTTCAAAAACTTATGACCCCAAACATTTCCCAAGAAAATAATCTCTATACAATCTGGATCAGTGAGTCTTTGCTGTATGAAAAGTTGCGCATACATCTTTGTACTAATTTAAATCCTCGCAACCTAAAATAATCTGAAAGACACAAAGAAAGCAGACGAAAGATACTTTGTTTAAGGGGTGTTCAAGCCTTCCAGCTATTCTTGTATACAAGGGCTTGTTTTCACTTTTGGCCCCAGGAGGATGTTGGTCACATCTTAAACCGTGACCAATGGCTGATTATCCTCAATATGGGATGACCAAGCACTACGTGAACAAGCTCTTTGTTTGGGTGTTTACTGACTCTTTAAGCTCACTGAAGAACAAATGTGGAACTAATTTCAGACAGTAATGGGCCAACAAACATACATCAAAGTTTTTTAATAAATGTGAATTTAAGTTGAGCATCAGACACAGGCCTACTCTCCAGCACCTGAAGTTGTAAAACTGATTTATTTTCACAGTGAAAAACACACATCTCTTTCAGTATCTGAAATTCATAAATCTGATGCAACTATGGCCTGAATCTACAGTATTAGAAGCACATCATTCTCATGACGCTTTGTTTGTATATGTTACCTCAGAGAAGAGGGTGTATACGGCAAACACCAGCTGCTCTCTATTGAGCACAGCCTGGTGTTTCCCATTAAAATGAATGCTGAGTTATTGCCAAAGGGCTGAGAAAGTACACAGAACAGACTAAAAGCTGTAAATCAAACAAGGAGTCTTCCTCAAAGATTATAAGCTAATAAAACCTAGTAATGAAATACGTCGTGTTTTCATGGGAAAAACACTGATGTTGCAGTCACACTCTTTGTCAGCAGGACATGACAGACATTTCATCATTATTTCCATGTTTAGAAAGGATTGACATGCTGACTTAGTACTAAAGAAAAGAAAATGTACATGTCAAAGAAAAACTATAATGCTACAGGGTCAGAAATGAGCTTTTCTATTAAAGAGCATTTTTTACATTTGTGAGAGCAATTGTTATAATCACCTTATTATTATAAAAAACCATACTATGTTGTCTTGATTTTCAAATAATTAATTAATTCAAATAATTAATTTAATCAACATTTTAACCTGCTTTCGATAACAATAGACTGGTTAAAATTGTACCTAAATTATACATGTAAAAAAAACATGAGCTCACAGATCTGCAATATTATAACAAAAATCATTATTGTAGATTATTGCTCTTTATATTGTAATAATGATTATTAATATTAAAATAGGAAACAATCTAATTTTTTTTTGTTTTGTTTATTTTGGGCACATCACATTCTGGCTTCACAAACAAACATGTCTATATATATATATGTATAATTAATATTATTATTAATTAATTAATTAATTAATTAAAATAAATGCTGTTCTTTTGAACTTTCTATTTATCAAAGAGTACTAAAAATGGATCAGAGTTTTCACAAAAATATTAAGCATCAGCAAATCAGCATATTAGAATTATTTCTGAAGGATCATGTGACACTGAAGTCTGGAGTAATGGCTGCTGAAAATTCCGCTTTGCCATCACAGGAATAAATTACTTTTTTAAAATATATTACAATAGAAAACAGTGATTTAAAATTGTAATAATATTTCACAGTATTCAAATAAATGCCACCTTGGTGAGAATTAGATACTTGTTGAGTAATAGAAAAATAGAAAAATCTAACTATTGCAGGACTGAAAAATATCTGACAATAATGAGAAGCTTGGATACCTCTTGTTAACTTTCAGTTGTCATGGTAACGAGTGCTTACTAAGTTTCTAATTCTATGCAAAATAATTTAGATGTGTGGGTAGATTCATAACAATAGCATGATCATGCACACACACAGAAATACAAAGACCATAAAAACCCTCTGAATAAAACAATATTACAAAAGAAGCAACATACCCACAAGCATATTGAACAGAAGTGTTTACACAGTTAAATTTAACTCTGTTTCCATGACACTCACTGGGAAGTGAGAAGAAGATGATTTCAAGATTTGAAGCATTTCCTAATATTGTGTTTAATGGAACACTTCAATGCAATAATGGTTTGGTCTCTCTTTTCCTGACTCTCACATTGCCATTACACTTGTGGAAGCACAAGCTTTTCTAATTAAACCTAGGGGTACAGCTTATAAATAATAATTGAAGTGTATTATAATAACGTACCATAAGTTGTCACAGTTATTGGTCAAAATTTATTGATCATGACATTGAAATTCCCCCTGCCAGCAATGTAGTCCAGCACTAACAGCTTTACAAGATCTGGCCCTTAGCATCCTCTCACCTACCTTTCCACAAAAATAGAGTGTCTCTGAATGTTAATGCAGCTTGTTTTCCCTCCAGCAACTGTACTGTCACCTTCATATGCACTGCTGGAGAGACTGCGAGAGCAAGTTGTCAAAAACAAATCACGTCCTCTACTCCCATTAAGCCGATATGCACACATGCACACTGTGCCGCAAAACTGATTGAGATGACACACACAGTCACATGAGTCACATGATCATAGGGCACAAAAGTCCATCAAACTCTGTTCGACCTCGAATGAAGGCAAACCCAACCAGAAAAACGCACAACACTGAAATACCTTAAAATATCACTGTAAAAGGCAAAACTATTACGTTATCTATCATGCAAAGATTTTAGAGTCGCAAATAAGATTTTAAATCTGCATTCGAGAAAATTCACCTAAAATTATATCCCAGTTTAAAGAGCTGTCTGAATAAATAGTTTCATATTAAACCATTTTTCTGATTTGTTAAGGCTTTGCAAGTTCCCAGCATGCAATGCCGCATGAATAAATTATGTGTTTACTGTTATACTGTTATACTTTCCTTGTTGTTAGTCATCTTTTTACTGCATGATGTTTGTTGACTATCATTGAGGTTCATGTATTTTATCTCTGCACTGCATGATGGTTTCTTCTTTAGAAGCAAATACTGCAGAATCCACATTGTGCAAATGTAAATTTGATAATGTATTGAACAAACAAATTTATGCAATGCATAAGTAGTAGCATATTCATTCCACCAGAAGGCGCTGTAATTAAACTTACGGTCATTTTATTAGCAAATATTTAATCTGCTTCTTAACCAAAAGAGCAGCTATATACAAAACGTAAATTTCAGATGCTGACCACAATTTAAACACTGAAATATGAAAAAAAAAAACTTAATTACATAGTAAATCTGGTGCTTGATTAGAAAATAATGAACATATTATTGAATCCAGGATTTTTATAATGGCTAAGGCCTTATAATAATCTCTATCAAGGCTCCATTATCTTTTATTAAAGCTATTTTGGTAGAAAAGAGACTCGGAAGGGAGAAAAGAGAGCTGTTCATTCACAAGCTAATCCAGAATAGAAATGGTAATGTTCTCCCCTCCCTCTCCGCACCGCATGCACATGAAAACAGGGCAAGAAAACATTACCAAACAAAAATAACACAATAACTGACCCTGAGGTAATATTAGTGCTCGTGCCATGTAATTTTTCAAAGGCCTCACATTTCCAGCAAATTCGGTACGTTCTCTTTTTCTCTGTAATTTTCTGTCACCTCAAGTACTTTCCGGTCTGTCCTCCTTCATGCCTCACAGAAATGACAAACGGTGCTACTGAAAGTCACTGCAGAAACAGACAAGTAAAACGCATACAAACATGTCCAGGTTATATCTCATACCAAAATCAGAAAGATAGGCCAATTATAAGTTTGTAAACATTTGGGATGCGCGCGCATCATGGTTGCAGAAAAACAACCATGTACAAAATAGTTACATTTAAATACGGTACAAAATAGTTACATTTAAAAAGATTATAGATTATATTGATTAGATGTAATTTTCAAAATGTTCTCCGCATATTACAATTGACGTTAGATAGTGGGACAGTCTTACAGATCCGAAACAGGAATGATGGTTTTTGTGGGCGGAGCCTATCTGATGACAGAAAATTATGGTTTTCAAGTGGCAGTCTATATATGGAATTAAAGAATAAAAAAATCTAAATTTGGTTTTATATTTCAGAATTTTGACTTTATTCTTGCAATTCCAAGATTATCCCTCTGAATTGACTTTTTTTTAAATTATTATTATTTAAATCGAGTTATAAAGTCCGAATTAGGAGATATAAACTTGCATTTGAGAGGGAAAAAAATCTGAATTGTGAGATAAAATAAATAAATGTTATGTAAAAATGTTAATAGTAATAGGTTTTAACTGCTAATACAATACGTCCCCTATGAACAGCATATGTGAGTGTTATGTAGACCTATTGTTTAAATAACATTTATGCTTTAAAATAGTATCCATAGTATGTATGTTTAAACGTGTGCGTTTAGCTTCAAATGGGGTCTTTGATGACAGTATTCTATAAAAATTATTTGCATTCCAATTCTGACATCAAAAGGCACAAAATTCTGTTATTTCATGGATTTTACCCGATTACCTTCACTTGTTACCAGTGTTTTTCTGCAACCACAATGGGCGCAGCTGCACATAATGTAACTATTTTACAAGTTTTCTAAAACAGCACTCTCCCCGTCTGCCATTGGTCAATCAAACCATTAGCCCCGCCCCAAATTTACACCATTGGTTGAGTCATTTGTGGCCTGGTTTGGAATAGATGCTTAGTCAGATCAACAGACCAATGTTTTGATTGTGCCATAGTGTTCATACTTTTTGGGTAAATCATGGCTTCTCTGAAGTTGTCTCTGCATTGTGGAATATGTGTTATCAAGAAAACCTGAGCTTTTAAAATTCAGTGTTAAATCATTGCAAGAATGACTACAGAGACAACTCGAAAAGAGATGGAAGAGTTCAGTACAACAGGTGCACTGAGAAGTGTAGGCGTTCGGATGTATATATATAAAGCTAAACTGCGTTTGTTGTTTGATCCGTGTACATGAGCAAAATAAATGTTGCCTTTGAGGAGCAAGTATGTGTTATCTGAACCCCTGCTCTCTGAAACTGCAGCAAACACATCTTCTGAGCAGGAGACCAGACGAGAGAAATGAAATGAGATGAGACTCCTCGGGGAGATGCAGTGCCTTTATTTGATGCTGCTTTACTCAGCAGACACAGCTAAAATACAGACTAGACTCCTCCGATTCACTATGCTGATTCTGTATTCTGATTGTGTGTTTGCAGCAGAAGCCAGTTCTAGCACACAGAGTCTTCTGTTTAACGCAAAGCAGATGTGAGACTTAATCACAATCCTTAGTGAGAAAGTCTGAATACATTTAAATATCATTGCCACCTTATAACCTTAACACTAAACTCACTCTGGCTAACTCTGTGGTCCTGTAACTTCATCCTAAACTGATCTCAGAGCTGTGAATGCATTACATTAAAACACACAAAACATTAAATGCAAGGAAACAATGATCATCATGTGTATACACTATCTGTCAAAGATTTTTTTTTTTTTAAATAATTCTCTTCTGCTCACCAAGCCTGCATTTGTTTGATCCAAAATACAAAAGCAGTAATATTGTGAAATACTTTTACTATTTAAAATAACTGCTTTCTATTTAAATGTATTTTAAAATGTAATTTATTTCTGTAATCAAAGCTAAATTTTCAGCATAATTACTCCAGTCTTCAATATCACATGATCCTTCAGAAATCATTTTATTATTATTATTATTATTATTATTATTATTATTATTATTATCAATATTTAAAACTGCTGAATACATTTTTTTCAGGATTCTTTGATGAATAGAAATATCCAAAAATCAGCATAAAAAATTCAGCTGTTTTTGACATAATAATAATAATAATAACAATAGTTTTTTAAACAGCAAATCAGAATATTAGAATGATTTCTGAAGGATCGTGTGACTGGAGTAATGATGCCAAAATTCAGATTTGAAATCACAGGAATAAATTACATTTTAAAATATATTCAAATAGAAAACTGCTATTTTAAATAGTAGAAATATTTCAATTTTTTTCCGTTTTGCTGTACCAAATAAATGCAGGCTTAGTGAGCAGAAAAAAACATTAAAAATCTTACTGTTCAAAAACTTTTGACTGGTAGTGTATTTATGGACAGTATCTGCAAAATTAAAATAGAATAGGCCAATATTATCAACCAAAGGAGGACTGAAATGATTATTGTCAAGAATAGCCATTAAACATTAACCAGAGTTATAAAGACTGATTGATCAGAGTGAGAAAATACATATTCTAATAGATAAGACATGAAACTATTCTCCTAGTTACTGTGTTCATCATACAATTTTGTAAATGGTATTCCCTAAATAAGTAACATTACTCTAATACAGAGAAATATGTCTGTTTACTAATAGACAGAGACTTCTTAGTGATTCTTTCTGCAAAATCTCGCCATCAGGTGACGACGAATGATTGTCTTTTACAAATGAGTCAATGAATCTTTCACTGAAGTGGTTTATGCACGATTCATTCAGGAACAAAACAAGCGAACTTTGCTTTATGAGTGAGTCACTGAATCATTCGTGGAACCGATTCACATGTTCAGAATCGAAACACCACTGTTCAGAGACGAGTTCTGCTTGTGGATTTATTCTGAACTGGTTTCATTTGCAGAGGTTTGGGGATGGTAAGATATTTTTTTTACTGTTACATATGTGTGTGTGTGTGTGTGTATAGTACACACATACATATATAACAACATTATATAACATATTTACAAGACATTTCGTTTTAACATGAGTAATGACGCCGCATCCATTAAGCTGCGTCCTTTCTCAGACTCCTGCTTTTAAATTACTAAGCACCAGGGTCGATCAAACAACTTAAGCTTTTATCTTTTAAAGGCTGTATTTAAATGCCAAATGAGACAGCCGTTAGAGTATCTTATTAAAGCCGTGCAGCATTCAACACTTTTGAGGTCAGTTCACATAAGCTGCAGCTCTAAGCATCAAGATGCCATACTCAAAAAATCAGGTCTGCCCTTTAGTGCAGGTACTACTACACAGGCTAAATCTGTGGTTATAGAAAAAAAGGTCATTCCATCCCGTGTGTAGGGGTCAGACATATTCACAAACCTCAGTGTGCTTACACACTGTACTGTGATTAAGAGAATCAGTGTGAATGATACAGTAGCGGAATTTAAAACTCATTCACATAGTGCTATTTCAAAAAGGTTTGGTAGGTATGTTGCTAAGCTAATGAACTGTAATACAGTCCATTGTAATTAGACTGAACTATTTTAGTGATAATTTTTGTATTTTTTTTTAATGTCACAATGAGTCATGATATTTAATCATCTTTAATTTTTTATGTTTTTCACTTGTCTTTTTGCAATGCATTGTGCATTCTCAGAGAAGGATACACAAAATTACAACTTAAATGCTACGAAAATGTGCCTATAATACTTTATAAATTGGCAGCTCACTACTTTTGGAACAGCAGGATGTTTCCTACACTGAAAAAGCTAATATACAATAAGGTTAAAGTTTAAAATATAACAAACATTTCTGTACCTAACTAACTGCCAAGAACAGATTACAGGGCTAAAATCATTGGTATATATTTTAAGCATGAATAAGCAGTGTTGTCGCCAAGTGGTTTGAGTTCAAGGCATTTGAAGACCAGGTGGAGACTGACCAAAATAAACAGTTATCATACCATGTCACCACTCACTCTCTCTCTCTGATTCCCTCATTCCTTCTCTCACTTGTATTTCCCAGAACACACTGTGCTATGCAAAAAGACACTCATTACTGCTGCACACCTGTTCCAAAACTGACAGAAAGAGGGAACAGGTGAGGTGGTGCAGTAGAGGGCATGGCAAAGATAATGATAAACTGCAGTGAAAAGATAATATGTGGTGTTTATCATTATCTTAATCTCTGTGTACAGTATAATTGTATACAATGGATTTTTGAAATGCTTGAAATCAATGCATACATTAAGAGTGGCTGATGGATGATTTAATGCAGATATACAGTATATTAAATATTACAATTTAATGATAGCTAATGAGACACACACACAAATCCAACCACTAAAAAACGCTTGTCCTATGTATGGTCATGTGGTTAAAATTAAATGTACATTTAAAGAGAAGGTTCACCAAAAAAATGAAAATGACTCCATGATTTACTCACCGTCAAGCCATCCTAGGTATATATGACTGTCTTCATTCAGACCAATACAATCTTAGTTAAATTACAAAATGTCCTGGCTCTTCCGAGCTTTATAATGGTAATGAATGGGGTTGTTAGTGTTAGTGATTTTGAAGTGCAATAAAGTGCATCCATCTATCATAAAACACACTCAACACTACACCAGGGGTAAATAAAGGCCTTCTGAAGGGAATCGATGTGTTTGTGCAAGAAAAATATCTATATTTAAAACTTTATAAACTGTAATCTCTATCATCCGCTAACTGTTCCAGTAGATGACATAGGTGAACGCTGTGACAAACATGAAAGTGCAGAAGAGAGAGTAAAATTAAAACACCAGTTAATAATTAGAAGCACAAAATGATGATTTGTAAAGAAAAATGTCACAGGATTTCGGTATAAACCAAGAGGGGACAAAATTTGGTTTTCGCGAGACTAGCAAAGTTAGAGTTTACATTTTATAAAGTTTTGAATATGGATATTTTTCTTGCACAAATGCATCGATTTGCTTCAGAAGGCCTTTATTAACCTCTTGGAACCGTGTGGAGTACTTTTTATGATGGATGGATGCACTTTGTTGGACTCAAAAATCTCAACACCCATTCACTACAATTATAAAGCTTGGAAGAACCAGGAAATTTTATAATGTAACTTTGATTTATTTGTCTGAAAGAAAAAAACTCATATACACCTAGGATGGCTTGAGGGCGAATAAATCATGGGGTAATTTTCATTTTTGGGTGAACTATCCCTTTAAAAGGAACGTTTAAATACACAGACATCCATGATTTCCATTATTTTTCTCATGACATTTTAAGATTTTAATAGTTTCTATGACTTTTCCAGGTCTGGATATCAAAATTATGTAGTACTTCCAAGTTTTCCATAATCCTGATTATCTGTCAGTACATTTCAGTTCTAACACATGGAGAAACTAACTTCTATTATTAGTTTTCAAATTAGCAAACAATTTCAGATAAACTGACGAAGTCGACATTTATGGGTCTATTCATTCCAATATTGAGTCTAAAGCTTATTGTTAACTTCATAAGTTCT
This sequence comes from Labeo rohita, assembly GCF_022985175.1. Taxonomy (NCBI): domain Eukaryota; kingdom Metazoa; phylum Chordata; class Actinopteri; order Cypriniformes; family Cyprinidae; genus Labeo; species Labeo rohita. The sequence goes on from NC_066880.1 coordinate 8,984,089, forward strand.
TCAGCCTTCACCACATGAACCCTACAGAAAACAGGAACATCAAATCTCTCACTCTTAACCAATTAAACACCATCGTTACGACACACATACCGTCTGTATGTGTGTCGTCCAGTGATGACTGAGGTCAGTGCGGATATTTTGCATCACAAGGGACTGGTGGGCTGTTCTGTTTTCAGCACAGAATTAAAAGTCAGAGCAAACACAGCAGCTGCACGATTAAATAAGAAACCTGTTGAAATAGCCCTCTCAAAGACGACAGCTGATTTATGCTAATGCTCTCCTTGACATGGCAAACAATTCAGAGCACAAACCATTTCCATGGACACAGTATATGAAAGGAAATAATAGAAGAATAAATGTTGCAGAACAATTAGAGCCATGCTGAGTGTGCCAAGGCATATGAATAATACATAATATCACAGAAAGACATTTGAAATGTTATTACAACTTAAAAGTTGTTGGCAAAGCAGAATTTTACTCCAGTCTTAAATCAGAAATCAGTGTAATGTTTATTTCTTATCACATAGTAAACATGTTATTATCACAATTGTGACCCTGGACCACAAAATCAGTCATAAGGGTCTATTTTTTGAAATTGAGATTTATACATCATCAGAAAGCTGAATAAATAAGCTTTGTTGATATATGGTTTGTTAGGATAGAACAATACTTGGCAGAGATACAACTATTTCAATATATGGAATTTGAGGGTGCAAAAATATCAAAATAGAGAAAATCACCTTTAAAGTTGTCCAAATGAAGTTCTCAGCAATGCATATTACTAATCAAAACTTAAGTTTTGATACATTTACAGTAGGAATTTTACAAAACATCTTAATGGAACATGATATTTACTTAATTTTCTAATGATTTTTGGCATAAAAGAAAAATCTATAATTTTGACCCATACAGTGTATTTTTGCTACAAATATACCCCAGCGTCTTAAGACTGGTTTTGTGGTCCAGGGTCACAACTGGAAACTGATAATTTTGTGGAAACCATAATAATTTTTTTTTTCCATGATTCTTTAATTAATAAAAAAGTTTAAAAGACAACAATAATTTGAAATAGAAATCTTTTGATATAAATGTTTTTAAATTGTTTTTAAATGCTTTTAAATGTTTTGATATAAATGTCTTATTAATGTCTTTAATCTCCCTTTTGACCAAAGTGACATTTTCATCAGACGTTCCTATTATGAGTCATTACAGTTTGTCTGATGACATTTAATAAAATAAAGAAGAAAACTATCTGGGGGTTTTTAAACAAAAGTACACGAGAGCTAAATCAAGAGTAAAGCCACAACAGTCAGTTAACGTTCTACAGTGACAGTGACACACCAGATGCACACATACGGACCAACATGAGCGGGCGGGTTAAATAAACATTAACCTGCTATGCTTATCTGATTTAAGAAGTTTCAGCACTTGTGATACTGTGCCAAAAAATCCACCTGATCTTCCCTGGGAGTCTGATGTGACAGTAGTGCCGTTATGAGCAATATATCTGTGATAGGCTGATGCTTAAAACATCTCCCACGTCTAATAAAAAAGTTCTTCTGAATAGTTTGTGTCAAAGTTTAGCTACATTTTTATATATATATATATACTGTACTTATATTTGAGAGAAGGTGTTCTTCCTCTTTCAAACATACTGTAGAGTTAGTCATGACAGTGCTTGGGATGCTGATTGGCTCCATGTCTGAAGCAGAGCAGAGCAAAGCATCAGACAATAGAAGAAAGCCCAGAAGCTGCCTCTGTGTTTATGATGTCATTACTCACTGCTTTGGCAGCTACAGCTCCAGAACCCAACTAATCCACATATTAAAATGCACCATATAGCTGGGGTGGAAAATGCTGGTCCATAGAGTGAAACAGAGACCTGCTAACAACTCACCCAAAAATGAAAATAGTCATTAATACCAAACCATATAAGTGTGGAACACAACGTGAAGTTCTGAATAAGGAAAGGACGTGATGTGTGGCCAAATATGGTGACCCATACTTGGAATTTGTGCTCTGCATTTCACACGTCCAAGTGCGCACACACAGGAGTAAGAAGTGAACAAATACACACACACATGGACACGGACGTGTGACTCGAACCTGTTACCTTTGGGTTACAAGTCTGACTCTCTAACCATTAGGCCATGACTGCCCCATAATATTAAAGCTGCTCTTTTGAAGTTGTTTCACTATAGTGAAAGTGAATCAGGAATAACAAAAAGCACCATAAAATTATCATTCAATTGGTCAATATGAACCGTGCAATTTATTCAAAGCTTTCTGAAGCCATTAGTGGTTTAACAGATCACTAAACTCACGATTCGGATCATATTGTGGTTTTTAAGTCACGGATCGGAACAAAGACCAACAAAAGAACAAAGTTACCAGTAATATCCACCTTAGTCTGTCACACAGAAGGAAGTCTATTGGTGAGACTTCATTCAGTGATAATGAGTTCATTAGACACTATAGGGAAATAACAACAACCAGAATAATGTGCAGTAAACGTTACAAAATGTTTGCACTACAAACCAGTGTGCTCATAATTTAGATAATACATTAAAATAGCATGGTAAGACACACTGCAAGATTAAGCAGCAAATGAGCTGTTTTGTACAGCTGAAAAATAGCTGGATGTGGGTGAGACTGGAAGCCAGACCCATAAAATTGACAAAATTTTATGGAAAGAAAAAGGTGGATAAGGTCGGTAGCTTTCAGGTTCAGGAATTAAGTGTTAAATAACTGCATAGTGGTCACTGAATAAATTAAATATAGATTAATTTTTGATTAAGCTGTGTTTTGTTGTTTGATTAGCATTAATGACAGCAGCAGGAATTTATAGGCTGCTGTCACTTTAAAGGAGAAGTCCACTTCCAGAACAACAGTTTACAAATAATTTACTCACTTGCTTGTCATCCAAGATGTTCTTGTCTTTCTTTCTTGAGTCGTAAAGAAATTGTTTTTTGAGGAAAACATTTCAGCATTTTTCTCCATATAATGGACTGATATGGTGCCCCGATTTTGAACTTTGAAAATGCAGTTTAAATGCGGCTTCAAACGATCCCAAATGAGGTTGTAAAGAAGCAGAGAAAGAAGGGTCTTATCTAGTGCAACGATCGATTATTTTAATAAAAATAATAAAATGTATATGCTTTTCAATGCCAAACGCTCGTCTTGTCTTACTCTGCCTGGACTGTTTTTGTTCCACTTCATGACAGTTAGGGTATGTCGAAAAACTCCCATCTCATGTTCTCCCTCAACTTCAAAATCATCCTATATCACTGTTTTACCATTTTTGTTAAAGGTGTTTGATCTTCTTTGCATGTTCACTTTGCAAAGACTGGGTTGGTACTTCTGCAGCGATTTTGAAATTATTTTTGACTTATTATTAACTGTTTTGAACCAGAATACACAGAGTTCAGGCAGAGCAAGACAAGACGAGCATTTGAGACTAAAAAGTATTTAAATTGTATTTTTTTAATGAAAATAACCAATCGTTTAGCTAGATAAGACCCTTCTTCCTCAGCTGGGACCGCATTTGGGATCGTTTGAAGCCTCATTTAAACTGCATTTTGAAAGTTCAAAATCGGGGCACCATAGCAGTCCATTATATGGAGAAAAATGCCGAAATGTTTTCCTCAAAACACATAATTTCTTTATGACTGAAGAAAGGAAGACATGAACATCATGGATGACAAGGGAGTGAGTACATTATATGTCAATCTTTTTTTTTGAAGTGGACTTCTCCTTTAAGACCGACTGAAAGGATCCTATATAATGATGCACAGCCGTTTTCTTTCTCAGCTGTTTTCATTCCTTACCAGAACCAGAAAGATTGTTGAGATGGGTATTCTTTAAAAACATTAAAAACCTTACTGTACAAAAACGTCTGACTGGTAGTCTAAATGAAAATTAAAATCTCTGATCCATTTGCTTACTGGAGAATAAGATTATTTAATTATTAAATAAATTACATTTCAGTCCATTCCTCACAGAAACCTATTGTATAACTTAATGAAAGCCATTCGGGTTTGCAATGACATGATGGTGAGTGAATAATGACACCTTTTTATTTTTAGCTGAACTACTCATTCAGGACTTCAAGAGAGGAGGAAATTTGTATTAGATGAAATTGCCGTGTGTAGGTTTATAGTCTCCACTGCTCATTCCGGATGGCGATCAGAGATGATAAGGTATGAGAATGTGGGACAGATTTTAGGGACAGGAGTTAAATATTAACTTGTCAAGAAGATCCAATAAAAGGAGAAACCCCCAGGAATAATGGATTCTGTGGCTGGTCATTCTCTTTGGAAAGGCAGAGTTCAATAAGTGACTCCGGAGGACTAGAAAATGAAATTTAAGGATTTATAGATAGAAGCTTTGTTCTAAAACCTCTCAACACAAAATCTGTTCCCAAAAGTAGTACCTAAAAGGGGTCATCGGATGCGTGTTGGCAGTGTATGTACAAATCTACCCTATAACGATAAAAATCCATGAAGTGGTTTTTAATTAATCTGTAACAATAATGTTCCCTTTTTCAAATCGAGCCATTCTCAGATGCCTATCGGTGTGGCATCACACCCACTGAGGCCGCTCCCACGATAGATGATTGACATGAGCGTCTTACCTCAGATCAGCTGTAACAGTCCGACCTCCATGTTTTGATGCCGGAGCAGGGATGCAAGTTAGACAAGAGCTGAGCGATTGAGGTGGTGTGTTGCTGGATGTAATAATGAACATAGTGGTCGTCATTTACTCCTAACATTACGCTTGTTTGCGAAGGGAATGCGCGTCCCGATCTACATATATCCGTCTATGTTCGTGCGAATCATTCGTGATCCAGCTCCACTTACAGCAGAAGTGAGTATAAGGGGTTTTTTTATGAATCTTTTTTTTATGAATCGCCTTTCCTAATAATGTGCTAGTTAGCAAGTTTAGCGGCTAAACGTGGCTAAATGCAGCTAAAGTAAACAGGCTCGTCACTCCACAGAGAGAAGAGAGGGGCGGGGCGAGCAGAGCTCATTAACATTTAAAGCAACCTCGACCAGAACAGGATGAATTTTGCAGAGCTGATTTTGTCAAGGTAAAAAGGGTGTTGTTTTACACTACCATTGAGATTTTTTAACCAAAGTATATTATAGACTTTTCATTAAGACCCTAAAGAATCATATCAACTTGTGGAAAATGGGCATCCGATGACCCCTTTAAAGCGATAGTTCACCCAAAAATGAAAATTCTGTCATTTATTACCCACCCTCATGGACAATTTTAATGATGTCTGTCTACCTTTCTGGGCCTTGAACCTATGCAGGGTCAGAAAGCTTTTGGATTTTATCAAAAATATCTTAATTTGTGTTCCAAACGAAGGTCTTATGGGTTTGGAACGACGGCTATATTGAAATCAATCGTTGAATCACCCAATAGCTACAAATACAAACTGCTATTTGTATGAATTCCTGAAAAGTGCTAAAAATCACTCAACTTCAGTCCAATTTCAGTCTGCTGTCATAGAAAGCAGCTGCTTGTGTAGGCAGGAGGCAGCTCATTAGGTTTTGGAAATAAGTGAGAAAGAGAGATGTAAATAAGATTTGTTTTGTCCTTCACTGTTTATCATCACAGACGGTGACTCCCTCAGAAGAGCTGGTGGGCCACCACGTCGGCATCATGGGAGATCCGTGAGTGGGCAGCACTGACTTGCTTCCAGCATGATAATATAGGCTCACAGTGACTCACTTCACTCATATCACACCTCTCTCCACTCACACACTCATTCTCCTCTTCACGCTACAGTCATTTTCGGTCTTCTTTGAATTGTTCTTAAGCATACATATTCTCATTCCAACTTTCTATCTAACTATCTGCCTGGCAGGTTACTTCAAGGGGTCATTTCATACTGTTTTCACCCTTTTTTAGTGTTAGTCATACAATTTCAGTCACAAAATGAAAAAGTTTTACCATGACCAAAGGCTTTTTTCTGTTGTTGATTTTCAGTGGCAGCTACAGTAAGTTCAATGCTTCAAAAATGCTTCAGATCAAATGATTTTACATATTTTCAATTACAGAATGTGTTGGGACACAATGCATAACGCAACACCAATAACGTATTATTATGTTTCAGTTTTCTACGACCGAGAACCTTATGCTGTACGTATAGAGGAAGACACTATCTAATCGCTACATAAAGTAATGTTGTATGAGAACGCAAAAAGGATGAACTTATTTTTCTGTCTTTGATTTATGGCTTGGTAAAGATTCATGACTAATAGGATCTCAATAGGGCTGCATGATTAATCAAAATAAAACAGAAATTGTGTTACAGCTTAGTGCTATTATTCTCTCTGTGGTTTTCCACCAACATAAAAGTTTAATGGTTTAATATTTAAAAATGTAATTATGACAGCCATTAATATTAGTATTGCAATTTTGCAGTTACAAAGTAAACTAAAATTAATATTAATATTTTATTATTTTTCTTAAATACCAGATTTTTAGGGGTAAATATCACAAAAGTAATAATTCTTATTTTGTTTTTATTTAATAATTTAGTCATTTTTCTTTTTATTTAGCGTTATTTGGTATTGTAATTTTGCAGTTACAAAGTAAACTAAAATTATTATTATTTTTTTCTTAAATACTAGATTTTTTGGGGGGAAATTTTACAATAGTAGCAATTAATAATAATAATAATTCTTATTTTGTTTTTATTATTTTATTTTATTTTATTTATTTTACTTCATTTAATTTCATTTCAATTTTGGCCAAATTGTTCAGTCCTGCAAACTAGCATAGTAAACCTGGAAAAAAAAATGTATTGCATTTTACATCAAAATCAAATTTTTATTAAAACACACACACACAAACGCAGAATTTTTCTCCTAATTGTGCAGCCCTAAATCACAGTATATATTAGTATTAATATTAGCATTGTAATTTTGCAGTTATAAAGTGAAATTATTAATATTTTATTTTTCTTAAATACTGCATTTTTATATTAAATATTACAAAAATAAGCATTCTTATTTTGTTTTTATTTAATCATTTAGTCATTTTATTTAATTCATTATTCATTAATCAATATATGAATAATTTTTAAAATGATTAATATTTTATTATTTTTCTTAAATACTAGATTTTTAGGGGGAAATATCACAAAATTCTTATTTTGTTTTTCTTTAATAATTTAGTCATTTTTCTAATTTCTAATTTCTAATTTTGCAGTTACAAAGTAAACTAAAATTATTATTTTTTTATTTTTCTTAAATACTAGATTTTGGGGGGAAAATTTTACAATAGTAACAATTGATAAAAATAATTCTCATTTTGTTTATTTTATTTTACAAATTACAGCCCTACAAACTAGCACAGTAACAAAAAAGAAAAATCAAAAAAAAATGAATAAAATCAAACTCACTATTTTTATTAAAACACACACACACACACGATTATGCAGCCCTAAATTACAGTATGCATATATAATTTTACTAAGAAAACGCATTCTCTGAGGTAACTTTATAAAAGAAGCACTAAAATTTCTACGAAACGCACTAACATTGTACAACATAAACATATACAAATTAAATCATTAAACCTCTTTAAAAGTTCATCATTAGCCACACATGAATTTGGAGGTGGTGATAATAAAACACTAGAAAGGTTGATTAACTTACTGACTCACCATGAATAGAATTTGAAATTACTGAGCCGCCCATGACATCTGAATCACAATGTGTGTGTGTGTGTGTGTGTGTGTGTGTGAATAAAAGTATATGCCAGATGAAACTCTCATTACACTCTCTTTTACGCAATCTACTTCCTCCTCACTGAACAGTAGTTCGCAATATCCCTCTCCATTCTCGCATTCCCACGTTCGCACTTCCTGAACGATTTCTTTTGATTATGCCTTCTTACCATCCTTCCATCTGACTTGGAGTGACCTTTAAGCGAAGTTACACTCACTCAAGGCTTTTTTTGCACAGCTTGAAATCTCTCTGTCTCTCAATACACACAGACAGACTCACACCAGCACTTTTACAGCAAAAAGTTTTGGGTACCTAGTAATTGGCCTCTCAATTGCACCTTCTTCCTGTGGAAGAAAAAAAATACAGCTGTCTTTGATTTTAACCTTTCAGATGGACTCCTCTAATCTTTGCAGCTTATATTTTTTAACTAATTATAAAACACAACAGTCACAGTTTTAATACGTGAAGCTATTTGTTAAAATAATGATCAGCCAAGAGTGAAATGTTTATGAAAAACCATCCTTCTACTATAATTACAATGATCACAAGCTGTACTGATAGTCGAAGTTATTCATTATGTCTGCTTCACTGAATACATGACACTAACTAACCAAATAATAACCTTTTATCATCTTACAGCTGTGATATGGATATTACTCTGACACTCATCTTTGAGCAATTAACAGACTGTATCATTGAAAACATCACTTTTTGTGAAGCTTCTACGGAACAACATATATTATTAATTCTAAAAGCGAATTGAACTGAATGTGACAGTGAGAGCAGCTTGACACACATATTTGTCTTTTTGATTCTCAAGTGTCATTATGGGAACAGTCCTTAGTATACTCAAAGCAAATGACTTCCTTATTCACTGGATTGAAAAACGCTGTAGTTTGCCAAACTCTGGAGAAATGAAAGAGCATGCAAAAGGATGCATTGAATCCCCTGTCCATTTTTTTGTAAGTAAAAAGTGATTTGGTAATGATTCATAACAAATGACTTGCTAAAATAGAATCACGTCATGCATATATTTTTACAAAGACAAAAAAAGTCCTTGTATAAAAGGCTCTTAAATCATGTTCCTTACCCAAAAGAATCCAGTGCATTTCTTCAAATGTATAACAGAGAAACAAGGACATAGCTTCAGTGATTTTTTTCTACATCAGTTTAATATGCAATATATACAGTGGTGCTCATACATTTTTTGGTGTGGTTCTCACAAGAGCACCTGAAGATTTGGTTTGGTGCTCACATTGCACATATTGTGACCTATTAAATATAACTATATATATAAAAAAAATAATAATAATAGTAATAATAGTATTATTGCACTTTATTTAGTCAATTTTTAAAATAAAATAATAAACAAAATAATAAATCAAGAATGAATAATGATATGAATAATGGATGAATAATGAAGAAAAATAAAAATATTAAACAAAAATACAATTATTTTACGATACACCTTAAAAATACAATACTAACATTTAAATTTTCATTTTTTTTTCTCTTTTTCTCTTTTTTTATATGCATTCTCAACATTTTCAAACCTAAAATCAGCCAGTTTTTATTTTGCCAGGTTGCCAGGCAGTTTTAGTGCTGCAGAGTGAAGTGTATGTATATGTGTGTATATATATATATATATATACACACACACACACACATACATATATGTACATTTCTAGGGCTGGACGATATGACCTAAAATGAAAATCTCAATAAATTGAACATTTTACCTTGATTACGATTAATGAACGTTTTTTTCAATTTATTTTATTTGTTTTGTTTTTTTTACTTATTTCATTTTTTTTTTACCCTTATGGTTCATTAAAGGTTTGTATTGTAAATATAATGAACTATTAAAGGTGGGATTTGAAGGAAACAAACTATTTATGGTTATTTGTTAGAGAAATGTAAACAATTGAAATCAAAGCACACATTTCTTGAAATAAAGAAAAAAATCTTTTGAAAAAACAAAGAACTCTGTAAACAAGAACTTGCAGAACGTGGGTAAATATTAACAGGACAAAAAAATAAATAAATAAATAACCGATATGAGAAAATTTCACATTCGATTACTTTTCGATTTCGATTACTTTTATTAATCGGCCAGCCCTAATACTTGTATATAATTTTGTTTATATATAATAACTTTATATATAAGTCTAACATATTTTTCACTAATATATACATGTATGTGTGAGTATTTATATATAAATAATAAATATACACAGTACATACGCATATGCAAACATAAACATTTATTTTGGATCTGATTAAATCACAACTAATCGTTTGACAGCTATAGTGGAAATTTGTGTTTTGCACAATATACCGATACTAAAAACACAACACTTATGTGCTCCTTTATATATATATAATGTGCTCCCCTTTATATATATATAAGTTGACACTGAGTAAAAAACAGCTTGGTAGAGCAAAAAAACACCATCTGAGCAACACAAAGTAGCAATATTTTGTTCCTGAATGAATCAGTGTTTTTGAATGATTTAATTGACTGAATGATTCATCGGCTCACTCATGAAGACACTTGCTGCCACATACTTGCATAATTGCAGAAAGCGTCACTGAAAAATCACTACTGCTAATGCACAGACCAACAGTTTGTCTGTTTCATGCAAACACAGACAAGCGTCACAGTGAAAAATCCCAGTGCTCAAATCACCCTTAGAGCACCAGTGCAGTTAAAATAGTGTTTTGAAACTTAATTCCTTACCAGTGATGACCAGCTGATATTATTCTGACGAACGTGACATAAAACAAAGAGAAGCGTCTTTTTAGTGTCCAAAATTTGCTATGTTGTTTGTATGTGTCTGTGTATGGGTGGAGGGAATGGGTTGGGTACTAACACGAGCCAGACAGTGTGATGTAAACTCCTCCAGGGCTGAAGAATGAACAGGTCAAATAGTGAACAGCTCAAGTTAAGAAAATACTCTTCAAGCAGACAGTGCGAGAATAGAAATCTTTTATCTGTCATTACATCTAAAATTATAGCTAATGTATTGTTCAGTCAGGCACTGCACCATTACTGAGGTAGATTTAACAATAGAGGGTTTGCACTTACATCACCGTTTGGTCAGCTACCCAGTGCACGACCATATTGGTGATACTCAGATGTAAACAACAGCATGGATTGCATGGTTAATGTACAACTAAACTACATTGTTCTGGTGATTTATGCCATCTAAACCACAGGGAAAAAAAAAGCGTGGAAGCAGCGATATTTTGACAATCTTAAATTAGTGGTAAAGATACATACAAGCAGTATTAATTAAGATATTAGCCTAATATTTCACCTACCTGACCGGAAATGATGAAAACAAACATGAATGTTGTCAAGATTCTTGCTCTGGAAATCCTGGTTTAGTTTGGCCAACCAAAATTGCCTTCTTTCCTCAGTTTTTTGCACTCTTCTCCTTGATTTGTTATAACTTTTGGCTGTCTACAGTACTCCAAATGTTTTTCCTGGTCCGACCGATTAGTACAGCCCAAAACATGACAATAATTGACCATTTTCAACAGCAATAATTAGCAAAATTTGCTATTTCTGTTCGGTTAAGTGGCATTGTTTATGTTCAGTGCCGCCAATATGGCCGATTGATGACATGTTGTGAAAACACTTTATATAAGAACACAAGTTAGTGCACTGATTTGTGGTCAGTTTTCATCTATCAAATCCAAAAATGTAGTGATGGGGAAATCCCAGTTTACATTATTGAATATGTAATTACATTCACATTTAGTAGGCCAGATTCAAACCTGCAACCCGCAACAGCTCTCAAGTGCCACAAACACATGCACAATCCACTGGGCTTTTACTTTATGGCAACAATATCCTCATTTGTGTCAGTCGCAGGAAACACAAGGGAGAACTCCATTAAGTCTTAAGCAATAAAACAGCAACAATTAATTTGCCAAACAGGCTTTTGTGTTTTCAAATCTGCATTTTTTGTGGACCATTGGGGGATTTTGTCACTGAGTTTTGACAGATGGCATGAAGAAAACTGAGGAAGTCTGTCCAACGTAAAAAGCCCCAGATCTAAACCCTTCACTGATTTCTTCCTCTTACGATGTCAAAAACAAAACAGGATCTTCGTCAGTCCCACCCCTTCATCTGTCTCTCTCACACAGAGTTTCTCCTCTTCATTCTCACCTAATGACTGTCTCAGCAGCTCTAACACTTAATTCACACAAACCGCACTGATAAGCAACAAACATGCATAAACCCGCCGAGAGTGCTAAAACAAACAGATAAACAGAAGCATGCAGGACCGAGTACATAAAGAACGAACAGTGCAGGCGAAAGTCCACAGTGAAACCTGATCATACTACTATAGATATACAGTATATATAGAGGACATGACTGAAGGTCAGTTGACAACAGGTGGACGTCTCACGATCATCATACGGACACACTATTATTAGTGCTCCAACAGTAATTATATCAGAAACACTCTTTGTAACAGCCCAGCAACTTTCCATCAACAAAACAAATGATTTGTCTCACATTGCATGACCATGACGGCAGCTCCGTTTCTCATCCAACAATTCCATGATCCAGGGACACTGTTTATCACCACGGCAACAACACTAGATTGATATAACATGCAGCTGCACGTGATTTTACTCAGATCTCCAATGGTTCCAGCATTATGGGTGCATCACTTAAAGGGGTCATGAAATGAAAATCAAAATGTTACCCTGGACCACAAAAGTCTCGATTAAATATTGTCCTATCCTAACAAACCATACATCAATGGAAAGCTTATTTAATCAGCTTTCAGATGATGCATCACAAATGTCCTTGACATTTACAGAACACACATTGCAAGTTTCATACCGCAAAGCTAACTCCTCATTTTAAAATATGAATTTTTATGATCTGGAATTGCAACATTCATGACAATTTTCTTCTACAAGCCCTTTAACATTCACATGTACTGTAAATCAACAAAGTGTGCTTTTCGCAACTCGTGTGTCCTTCAATCATAAGTAACACTATTGGAAATACATGGCTGAAGTTTATTTCAGAATGTTTTCTTAAAGGGACAGTTCACCCAAAAATAAAAATTCTGTCATTAATTACTCACCAACCCTGTAAGAACTCATCTTCAGAACACAAATTAAGACATTTTCAATGAAATTCGAGAGCTTTCTGATCCTGCACAGACAGAAATGCAACTACCACATTCAAGGCCCAGAAAGGTAGTAAGGACATTGTTAAAATAGTCATGTGACATCAGTGGTTCAACCATAAAGCTATAAAGCTATGAGAATATTTTTTTTTTTTATTCAACAACTTCTTCTCGGATTTCATCAAAAAATATCTTAATTTGTGTCCCGAAGATGAACGAAGGACTTAATTAATTAATTTTCACTCTAGGGTGAACTATCCCTTTAATGATGCTCAACAAGCGGGTTGTTTTATTAAATATCTTGTTTCGAAATCTCTGGCAGTGCCAAATTTGTCCTTGGAAGCAATGTCAGAAAGTATATAAATTTTTAATTAATTTTTAATAGTTTGTAATAAACATCAAGCTAGCGTATACTGTTCTTAAGAGACCAAATGTATCAATTCAGGTGTTACTGAGTTGAATGTTAATATACTGTGTGAAGCATTTTCCAGTGGAGGAAAGCGTGGATATGTTATGGTGAAGTTCACCAAACTCAGCAGTAGACGTTTACATACGTTTCTGAAGAACTAACACCCCTCGAAATGGAGCGTGTTTGACAAAGAGTGAAAATTTTGGACTTTTTGTTGAAAAAACTTGAATGGCTAACCTTCAGAATCATAAAATAAAGATCTGAAAATGCATTTCATGCCCCCCTTAAATCAGTCCGAACAAGTCCTAGATTTCACTGTAAAATGACTTGTCAAAGTTGGGAAAAAGTGATGATTATTAACGTAATAACAGTCATTCTACTTCAAAATGTCCCATTTAATTCAGTGTGTTGCTTGCTATGAAATTCACCAGCAATTTCTGAATGAAAGTAGTATCAAAGGAAACCCTACACCACATTTTTGTCATTGTGGATGTAATACACACACACACACACACATAATGACAGACCCACCTGCTGGAGGAGCCGGACAAACTGTGGGACACAAGAACGCCTGGAAGCTTGACGCACAGAGTTCGCTCACCGTCCCCATAGCTCAACAGTCCCCGTATCACTTTGAATATGAAAGTGCGATTGTGAGAAGTAAGTCCCTGTGAGCGGTGTGAGAGAAAACACAAGCTACTTCCCCTCTCGTGTGAAAGCAGAACTTGTTAAAATGTTGATATATATGTAAGGCTTATCTTTATCATCAATTTTGCTGTCCGACAGATTCCAAAGCAAAGACCTCTGACGGCAGCGCTGCTCTGCGCTCCGCCGTGCGCTGCTCTTGCAATCTCACTCACTGACTTCTCCCTTGTATTGTCTCTCCTCCTTCTCTCTCTCTCCTCGTACTCACTGCCACTTTACCATCCAGGGCTTTCTCTGTCTATGACACTGATTTCTATCGGAAAGTCTCTGCTGTGAAATGCTTTGGTAGAGAATGATTTACATAGACATAAGCACAAGCTCATCAGCACCTCCCAGAACACCTCCCCACTCACTCCCACAAGTACAGAGGGCAGTTTAGTCAGAGCTCAACCATCTCGGGCATCTGAGCCATGCGTGGTTTTAAAGGGCATGTATATGTTTACTCATGGAGAATCACAAGATCACCCACCCCGTCTATAAATGTACGCCTGCAGACACGTGTGCATTGTGTTAGGTTGAGACCCTCTGAAACCCACGTGCACCCAGATTGGTGCTTTCCAGTGCATTTTGTGCTCGTGTGGTTGTTTCTATGGTAATTGCGTGTTCGTAGAGGCATTTTAAATAACTTTACATGACAAGAAATGTCTTTCATGATGAAAATCACAGCACGGTATCATGGCAATTGTAAAAAGCGCTCTGGTGTACTGGTATCTAATCTGTACAGTCTGTTTGTATGCTTTTATACAAACTGCTTACACTCCAGTGATGGTTATTTTAAGAGACAGGGTTAAGGGTGGACCTTCATTTTCAAAAACAAGGTTCTTTATTGGAATCAATGGTTCCATGAAGAACCTCTAACATTTATGGAACCACTAAAGGTTCTTTACAGTTAAAAATGGTTCTTTTAAGAACATTCCACTGAAAGGTTCTTTTGTTCTTTAGTGAAAACATCCTTTTGGAATCATGTTTTCTTAAAAGAGAACTTCACTTCCAGAATGAAAATTTTCTGATAATTTACTCACTCTCATGTCATCCAAGTTCATGTCTTTCTTTCTTCAATCAAAGCGAAATTAAGGTTTTTGAGGAAAACTTTCTGGGATTTTTATCCATATAGTGGACTTCAGTGGTGGCCAATGGGTTGAAAGTCCAAATTGCCGTTTCAATGCAGCTTTAAAGGGCTCTATGATCCCAGAAAGGGGAATAAGGGTCTTATTTAGCAAAACAATCTGTAATTTTCTACAAAAAATACAAATTTATATACCTTTTAACCACAAATTCTCATCTTGCACTAGCTCAACCTCACACGTTATGTAATCAGGCATGCATGACATAGGCGGAAGTACCGACCCGGTGTTTACAAAGCGAACGTACAAAGAAAGTCAAATGTTCTTTACATAAAGAGGTAAAATGATGATGGCAGATGATTTTGAAGTTGGAGAAAATGAGATTTTTCGCCATACCCTACTTTTTTTAACCGAAGTACACAGATGAAGAACTAACCACACGTGACCTTTCCAACATGAGTTAGGGTTAGGGTTAGGTCACGTAATGTGTGAAGATGCACATTCGCATCACATTTGTGGTTACACATAAATTTACATTTTTTTAAGAAAATAACCTTAATCTTTTTACTAGATAAGACCCTTATTCCTCCGCAGAGATTGTGTAGAGACTTTTGAAGCTGTACTGAAACTGCAATTTGGACCTACAACCCATTGGCCACCATAGAAGTGCATTTTTTTATTATTTCACTTGACTGAAGAAAGAAAGACAAACATCTTGGATGACAAGTAAATTATTAGGAAATTTTCAATCTGGAAGTAAACTTCTCTAGATACAAATCTTATGTACCAATTCACAAAGTTTACATTCTCAACTGAGTTTGGTTTGAAAAAAAATCATCATATTCTGTAGATAAATCTTGACCGTAAATATTCAGGCGGAACTTGCAAGCTAAACAAAAATCTACAAATTTCTAAAAAAATGTATGATTTAAAAGAAACGTTTTTTGTGCAATACTGTTGAATCATAAGACTGCTGATATCGCTGACTTGTTACTGGTCATGTGTCATGAAACAGGAACAAAACATTACACTCAATCTCAGCTTGTCAAAAAAAAAAAAGTGTTTTTACAGAATGAAGACTAACTTGATTGTATGCATTTTACACGTCACTTACAACCTTCCTAAAAGGATCTTTTAGTTAACTTTTCATTTAAAGGGACATTTCACCCAAAAATGAAAATTTTTTCATATTAGATTGTATTTTTACCATTAAACACAAAATAGATGTATTAAACCATAACATTTGACATTGTTTCGCAGCCATAAAACCATCTGGGAACATCCCCAATCTGTGGTCTCAGAGGGGAGACATTTGGGAGATCCTGCTGGAAAGTCCACCCAGTACTTTCCAGCTTACTTTCCTCATTTTATCTTCTGTCACTCTTATGTGGGTTAACACCCTTCCTCTCCTTTCATTCCACCCATGTATTCATCACATCATTCCTATCAGACTTATCCATAAATTTACAGAAAATAGATTATAAACACAGTATGTAATCAATTTACTGTAGGGTCATTCTGTATCAACTCAACCAGAGGATTTCCACCTCTGATTCGGAACCAATTACAGGGGAGTAAAAATGACTTCAGAAAGATGGCAGCATCACCATGTTATTTTTACAAAGAGATTGGTGGGTCTATTAGTAAAATCTACTGACTTTAGCAATCTTTCCAACATTATGTGCCAATGGTGACTACTTAAAAATGGGAAAAGGGTATTCTTGTTCTTTTCCAAAAAGTTTGCATGCCTGCAACTCAAGAAGTATTAACGTTATCTTAATGCCCTTTTGGATATTGGGCCTTAACAGACTTCCTTTTTGCTATCTTTATTTTTAAGGCTCTATATGTTTCCATTTCAGAGATATTGCCATTTCAGCATGGCTCCAGGACTAAATTGTACACATTTTCAATGGTAAAAAGTAAATGCGAGTCACTTTGCATACAGATGATAATTGTTTCGTTTTTTAAAAAGGAAGAACAACTAATGTTGAAACTAGAAATATATCTCATTTCTGTCAAAACAACTGCATTGAACATCATCTGAATGCCATAAATATTTTTTTCCAAATTTGCATGCCTGTAACTCTAGAAGTATTAAACATTTCTCAATATGATTTTAGATTCTAGTTCTTAATAACTTTTTCTTTTAGAATCTAAATTTTCAAGGCCCTGTATCATTAAATCACAGAGATATGGACATCTTAATGCAGCTCTGTATTCATATAGTTAAATAATACTCATTTTCAGTGGTCAAAAACAAAATGTTGACCAATGAGACTTCACTAAATTACTTCTCAACTGTTTACTAGTGGTTTGGCTCTTCCTGACACCTTCCACTAACTAAACATTAGAAAAAAACCTTTTATCATTCTCAAAATATAGATAAACCGAATTCAAATGATTAATTTGACATTTAGCTGAAGCTATTATTCACAGTGATTCACAGCACACGTATTACAGAGACAGTTCCTTTAGAACAACCTGGGATTACAATGGAGATCATTCATAAACCTACAACTACAACTGTTTGGTTATTAACCAACAGGATCTTTAACCAACAGGCTATACCACTGTTAAGGAAATGAGCAGGTTTTGGTGTCCTTTTGTAGTTGGTGTGTTATATCTATAAATAATATTTGTACAAAGAGTAATTTAAAAAGAAATGTAAAAAATACTTTAAGTATTATACACAAATCACACACGGACAAACACACATACATATATATATATATATATATAATAAAAGCAACACTTATCCTTTAAGGCATTTAAGGCATCTTGCTGATTAAAAGTAATAATTTAAAAAAGGCATAGCTGAGCATATCAGGATAATTTTAATCGCCAGAGCCTCTCAACAAACATACACTCTCACAGTCTTGTGCTTTTGCAGTGACTCAGGACTATAGAGAAATAAAAAGCCTTTTCCTTTCTCTTTTTTCAGTCTTTTCTAAACAAATGCTTGAGACTGGAAGGGCACCCCGCAGCTAGAAGAAAAAAGAACAGAGGAAAATGACATGCGAGTTGCATTTGAAAGGTTAGTCAGCATGACTTTTAAAAACAAGCTTTTCCCTAGTGAGTTGAGTGCCCAAACATCAGGACCCAAAGACATTTCACAACACTCCTGTGCCAAAGCCCTCTAACAAGACATATGACTGTCAAAATCTGCAGCTGCGCTACATAACAAAAGATCCTTTCCACCCTCTAAATTGATCCTAAAAACCTTGTGTTTATGCACCATACCAATATAAATAATATACACGAGTCAAAATTGTGTTTAAGAATTAGAAAACACACCAACATACCATAAACTATCAACTACATTTTGACCTTTGCCTCATGTGTAGTTCTGAAAAATGTGATGTGACGTGACGGCTCAGGAACAGTGAGAGCTCGGTGCGGACTCAGGACTTTGCAACGAATTCTATGTGCCTGCGCAGCTGAAGAGCTACAGGCCCAATAAACGCCTGGCCGGCATCAGCAGAGTCCACTAAGAGTTGATGTCGCTCATTCTTTCAGTTTCAACGGTGCACAGAACTGTGAAACTGAAAGAATGGATTCTAAACCACAATGGTCAGAAGTTTGGGTTTCCCATCAAAAATTTATTCTAAGGCTTATTCCGCTTCATCATTATGAAACACTTTTTTATGGTCATACGTTCCAGTCATATGTGCCCTAAATACGTCCAGTTGTTCTGTTAATTAACTGAGACCACAGATGCACAAGAACTGAAAATGAGGATAAATCATGAGAAAAGTACAACAGAAAGAGTTTCTGCAAAAGAAATCACAGACACGGTCACAGCGTGCTGATATACAGCCATATAACACGGCTATGATTGTGATATTGCATTTATACAACCGTTCGACGGCATGTGTAAATACATCTTTTAAAACCCTCTTATGTGCAAACTACTTTTCGTCACGGATTCAAATCTCATTTTAACCGCTCAGCCCAAGCCTTTGTTACTAATTTGAAGACATCACTTTAGAACTATTAACGAAGGAACGTTGAGTTGCTTCATTAAAAGCTTATTGTATTATTGTATTAAAAGCTCACTGTATTATATAGAATATTATGAGAGAGAGCGAGTGTGATTACCTGCATCTGATGCAGCATTCATTCTTTAGCTCAATCTCATATTCACAGTAAAACATTAGTTTAAATGTCCACTGAGGAAAGCGATGTCTTTGTTGTACTATCATTTCATGAGACCAAAAACTGCCCGTTATATCTACCCGAAACAAATTATACCTCATGTTTAACCACTATAGAGACATCAGAGCCAGCTAAAAATTCCAGAAGATCTGGCCGAGGTAAGGCTGCTTTTAGTAGGTTCATGAGCATTGAACAGCCGCTGATGCCCTAGAGCTCACATCTCAGAAAACGTCGAGACACCTTTTGCAATAGATGTTATCTTTACAAATTGCATATCTGAGAAGTGTTGCCAAGTCCGTGGTTTTCCCACAGAATTGGGCTACTTTAACACTGTTGCCACGGGTTGTTTTTCATGTCCGTGTGTTGAAGCGACCCCAATAACGTGATATTTATCCCCTGGAATGCTAATTTTACCAGGGGAACCCCGCCAAAAAATGTTTATTCAACCCCACAGAATGTGATTTTTTTTAATGGTGGACCCCCTCGAAACACGATTGGTGCTAGTTTTGAGCAGCAATTGAGTGGTTTTGTTGTGAAAACCTAGCAACCCTGTATTTGAAGTCTAAACAAGTACATTCTCGCCTAAAAAACTCTTAAAACTACATTCGGTGACACAAAACCAGTATTATTTATAAAATGATAGCAGATTTGGGCATCTGCCATGACACTCGCTGTGAGAAATATACAATGATACAAACAGTGAAACAGATGCATTGCTAGAATATCGCACTCCTCTCAACCAATCAGATTAGAGAACCAGAAATAACTATTGTGCATATATATATAAACACTACCGTTCAAAAGTTTGGGGTCAGTACATTTTTATTGTTTTTTTTTTTTGTTTTTGTTTTTTTAAGAAATTAATACTTTTATTCACCAAGGATGTATTAAGTTAATAATTAAAAGTTTATTTTATTTATAGTTAATAATAAATAATTTACATTGCTATAAAATATTTATATTTTGAATAAACACTGTACTTTTTAAACTTGTTATTCATGAAAGAATCCTGAAAAAAAAAAAAAAAAAAAAAAATCACAGGTTCCAAAAAATATTTGGCAGCACAACTGTTGATATTATCCAACATTGATCATTCTAATAACAAATCCGCATATTAGAATGATTTCTGAAGGATCATGTGACACTTAAGACTGGAGTAACAGCTGATAAAAATTTAGCTTTTCATCACAGGAATAAATTCTATTTTAAAGTATGTTAAAAGAAAAAACATTATTTTATATTGTAAGAACATTTTGCAATATTACTGTTTTTTTCTATACTTTTAATCAAATAAATGCAGCCTTGATGAGCATAAGAGAGTTCTTTAAAGACTATTACAAGTCTTACTGACCCCAAACTTTTAAACGGTAGTGTATATATATATATATATATATATATATATAAAATATACATACATTTTTTTGGAATAGTTTGGAACTGTTTCAATATGCAACAACAACTTGATACTTGGTACCAATCTCTGATGACAAAATTTGCATATTTTGATGCTTTGCTTTGTAAAGAAAATGGTTTCGAATGAATTGCAAAGCATTTTGTGATGTCCTTTAAATACAAGTTTTTACACCCCATCTACACCACACACAAGCAACAAAACAAAAAGACAATTATAATCAGCAAGGCTGTCTACACTGCATTATAGCAGACACGCAGACTTGCAGTTTAGACAGATTTGTTCATTATAATAGCTGGCTTTCTGTTTTCTGGTGTAGTGATGCTCACTTGAAATGCAGAAATGGAAACACAAATACATTTTCCCACAAATTCAGACTGCTGTGATGAACCAGACTTAGAATATCCAAGTACAACGGTCAATTCTGTTCCCCAGTGGATACACTGTACATTAGGGGACAGGTGAAATCTGATAATGTTTATCAGGGGAAACAAAACAATGTAAGCACAGACAATACAAATATGGTTTAAAGGAAGATAAGTGTAGAAGAGCTATTCAGCAGTAATGAAAGGCCATTTCCAAGCCAACCAGCATCATTAAAAGCTTTCATTTAACATCTATGATATCTGTGGGTTTGTTTTCCATATAGGGATGAGCCAGCACTTAGACACACATACATACCAGTTTCTATTTTTTGTGGAGACATTTTATAGTCGTAATGGTTTCTATTTTATATATGAATGTGAGTGATTTAGTTTTGATTCCAATTTTTTGTAATTGCATAAAAAAAATGACACAGTACATTATTTATAATTCCTCAATATATCTTCTGTAGAAGCAAGAAAGTCTTCCAGGTTTAAAATGACATTAAAATGAATAAATGATGACAGAGGCTTTATTTACGGATAACCTAAACTCCTTTAAATGTCCTGACAAAGGACAAATCTATACTTGATGCTCAGTTATGAAAGCATAACCTTCAGAGAGGAGAATTACAGTGTAAGCAACAATATTAAAGTCTTGTGAATACCAGTTAATTTAAGTTGGTTATCTTTAAGGGATCATCTATTCCAGTACTAGTTCATCAAGGCAGATTGTATCTAACCCATTTCAAAAACAGGACAAATGGGAAATGGTCATGGCTGTTGGTTGCTGCTGACCTAACACTCGTATCTCTGAGTCCCAGTCGTCCCGTGCAGGGAGGCTGCCGTTTCATCTCAGCTGATCTTAAAACAGATCAGTCTTTGAAGATTTCTCCTTCTCTGGAGCTTAAGATTAATGAGTGAACACTAGAGAGACTTTAGAAGGGGGAAAACAGCACTATATTCTAGAAGAAATCAAAGGGTGCATGGAGAAGGAAGGGTGAAGGATGGAAATTGAAACATGAGCTAAATTCAAAGTAAAAAAATGTAACCAACACATAACTTAACTTCTGTATTTATCTACTAATACTGTAGACGATTCGTCAACTAGGGACACTTTTATGATTAAATTGATCCAAAGTGACAGTTAAGACATTTAAAATTTGTAAAAATATTTGTATTTTAAATAAATGCTGTTCTTTTGAACTTTCTATTTCTCAAAGAATCCTGAAATATATATGTATATGTATGTATGTATGTATGTATATGCATGTTTCTTCACCAAACCAGCATATTAGAATAATTTCTGGAGGATTATGTTACAGTGAAGATTGGTGAAAATTTAGTTTTGCATCACAGGAATAAATTACATTTTACAGTATATGACAATAGAAAGCAGTGATTTTAAATTGTAATAATATTTAATAATGTTGGGTGTTTTTGCTGTATTTTTGATCAAATATATGCAGCTTTGGTCGGTGCCGATAGCCTTGTGGGCAGCGCACCAACATACAGTGCTGTTGTGCTACGGGTGTCCCGAGTTTGAGGACCTTTCCCGATGCCGCCCCCTATCTCTCTCCCACTTCCTGTCAGTTCTGATCTGTCCTATCCTAATAAAGGCAAAATGGCCAAAAATAAATCTTAAAAAAAAAATTATATGCAGCTTTGGTGAGCATCAGCGATATTAAACATTACAATACCTTACCAATTCAAAACTTTTGAACAGAAATTATATGATACTGAATGAAACTGTGCTACTTAAGACTACAAAACCAGTCTTAAGTAGCACGGGTATATTTTCAGCAATAGCCAACAATACATTGTATGGGTCAAAATTATTGATTTTTCTTTAATGCCAAAAATCATTAGGATATTAAGTAAAGATCATGTTCCATGAAGATATTTTGTAAATTTCCTACAGTAAATATATCAAAACCTAATTTTTGATCAGCAATATGCATTGCTAAGAATTTCATTTGGACAACTTTAAAGGCGATTTTCTCAATATTTTTTTTATTTTATTTTTTTTTTTTTTTTTATTTTTTTTTTTTTTTTGCACTCTCAGATTCCAGATTTTCAAGTAATTATATCTCGGGCAAATACTGTCCTATCCTAACAAACCATAAATCAATGGAAGCTTTCATATGATGTATAATAATATCATTTAAAAAAAAAAAAAAAGATTAATTTTGAAAAATTTACCATTATGACTGGTTTTGTGGTCCATGGTCACATTTGTGTTCTGCAGACAAAAGTCATACAGGTTTGAAACAACATGATGGTGAGTATATAATGACAGAATTTTCAATTTTGGGAGAACTATCCCTTTAAACGCTAGGGAGGCATGTCATCCGAGGACAAATGCAGCATCGTTGAACATCTGTTTACTTCTCACTTCCTTAGTGAAACAGCAACCTCATCTATTCTCTCTGCAGGAAACGATAACAGACAAAGAATACACAAAAATAACAGATGACAATGACATTCCTAAACCTATAGTGTAAAATTCATGTAGATTTTCTATATATATTGACACAAAAACAATGAGATATGAACGACCTTGTTTTGGTGACGAGTGAGATTCGGTCTAAAACCTACACAATGGGAGGTGGGTAAGCCGACAGGCAGGGCCTGTAGTTTAATGGCTAGAATCCCAGATGATACTCAGTGAACAGCCTACGTACCACAAACACAATCTACAGCAGCCTGAGTCTCTCTAGTAGAGCTTGAGCTCACAGAGCTGTAACACTTAAGCATGAGAGGTCCTTAGGACTTAAGAGCACACTCAGTGACCAACAAAGCCCAAGCATCAGCGGTCACTATGCCAACCAGAAATAAACTCAGAGCATATGCATAAGCATCACATCCTATTAGATTTCTATGTAACTTTCTAACATATACACTTTCAGATTTAGAGGTAAATAAGGTACAAAAAAAGATTTTGTACTTTAGGATAATGATGAGAGTGAATCCCATGCACCAATCCACCAATGTGTTAGAATGGTATTGAACTTTGGGCAGATTTGGGCATCATTTTTATGCTTTTCTAAGATCAAACATTAGTTTTGTTTTTATTTATTCATTTTTATATTGTAATATCAGCTTCTATTTATTTTATGCATTTTATTCTTAAATTGTTCATGTATTTTTTTATTTAAGAAAGTGACATACATTTTTATTTTGTATTATTTTAATTTTAATTTAATTTTATTGTATTTTTTTATTTTAATTATATTTTTTATTTTAAATTTGGACAATTTAGACAACAGATTTAGGCATTTTTATGCTTTTATTTAAGGAAGTGACATCAATTTTTACTTGTATTATTTTATTTTATTAATTAATTTGTATTAATTTATTTTAATTTAAGATTTGGACAATTTAGACAACAGATCTGGGCATTTTTATGCTTTTCTAATTTAAAGCATTTTATTCTTAAATTGTTTATGCATTTTTTATTTGTATTTTTTTATTAATTAATTTATTGTAATTTATTTTTATTTTAGATTTGGACGATTTAGACAACAGAATCAGATCTGGGCATTTTTATGCTTTTCTAAAACAAAATATTACTTTTTATTTTTAATTATTCATTTTTATATTCTAATATCTGCCAAGTCCTCATTTATCACAATTACATTTTAAATGAATTCTACAGAATAAAGAAAATCTATTTTTTTCACAGTTTAATTCTATTTATTTTATGCGTTTTATTCTTAAATTGTTTATGCATTTTTTTATTTAAGAAAGTGACATAAATTTTTATTTGTATTATTTAATTAATTAATTGATTTATTAATTGATTTATTTTCATTTTAGATTTGGACAATTTAGACAACAGAATCAGATCTGGGCATTTTTATGCTTTTCTAAAACAAAATTTTACTTTTTATTTTTAATTATTCATTTTTATATTGTAATATCTTATTTTATGTGTTTTATTCCTAAATTGTGTATGCATTTTTTTATTTAAGAAAGTGACATCATTTTTTATTTGTATTATTTAATTAATTAATTTATTTATTTATTTATTTATTTATTTTAATTTTAGATTTGGACCATTTAGACAACAGATCTAGGCATTTTTATGCTTTTCTAAAAACAAAACATTACTTTTATTTTTAGTTATTCATTAAAATCTAATTCTTTCAGTATTTTCAGTACATTTTTTTTTATTCTATTTATTTTATGTATTTTATTCTTAAATTGTTTATGCGGGGTTTTTTATTATTATTATTTAAGAAAGTGACCAATTTTCATTTGTATTATTTTTATTTTATTTTATTATTTTATTTGTATTTATTTATTTATTTATTTATTTTTATGCTTTTCTAAGACAAAAAATTACTTTTATTTTAATTATTAATTTTTATAAATGCATTTTATACTTAAATTGTTTATTTGTTTCATTTTTGTATTTAAGAAAGTTACATCATTTTTTTTGGACCACATGTTTATACTATTTTATGACATGCTTGAAATTTGTGATGATTTGTTCACCTCTCTAGTTCAAATCTAGATATTTTGTGGAAATAGGTGCCATCTATTGGCCATTTTTTGTTAGTGCACAATTTGTGCTTCCAAACTTTTCAACTTAGGCATCACTTTGTCTCCATTAAGAAAAATTTACTACTGTACATCAGTCATGTTTTTTTTTTTTTTTCTTTTTTGGAGCAAGTGATAAAACATAATTATACTGACATGGATGTCTAAGCAGAGAACAAATTCAAAGTTCAAAGTGAATCTGTTTGTTAATTTACTGTAAGCCTGCTCATGTGGTGGTCAGGAAAGTAGGACACTGGTAGTTACAACCTTAGTTAAAGCTAAAAATGGACCTTAATATGTGCGGTCATCACTGTAAACAGTCGTCTTGATTTGCAGCTCTCAAGTAAACCCCAAAATGCATAGACAGCAGAAAGTTTGGCAGGGAAAGTACATCAAAAACAAACCTCCCTTCAAACTCTTGCTATATCTAACTGGAGCAACAGAGTGCCTGGGTGGAGTTAACATCACTGAGTGACGCTAAAAGAGGTAAGCTGAGGACAGGCTCAGAGGTTTCCTGTGCAGCTTTGCTCTTTCCTGGATGTGACACTTTGCCACGTCTGCAGCTGTAACTGTTGTAATGAGAGACATATCCCAGAGTCCCACATACCTGTCCACATACACAGGCCTGACTAAAATGACCATTTAAGAAGCTGACCTTGCATTTGGTGTTTCTTCACTGGCAGGGAGATGCAAAAGTAATTGAGCAACACTGATGCACATCTGAGAAGTCTACTGCTATAAATCTGTGCTTGATAAAATATCCTCCTCTGCATCAATGTCATATTTCAGACACACATTTTCATTCAAAAATATTAATATTATTCAAAAGTGTTAGTAATCAAATATCAAGTCTGATAAACTAAAAAAGCTACAAAACTGGGACATACCCCTTCAAAAGGTACAAATATGTACACTTTAGGTACTGAGGTACTGAAATATGTACATTTAGGGTACTAATATATACCATTTAGAGGTAAATATAGTATACAAATGCAAAATGTGTACCTTTTAGCTCCAGTGACAACTTTTTAAACTTTTTTTCTGAGAGGGCATCCATGTATCAGTTCATCAGTATGTTAGAATGACAGTGAACTTAACATTATTTAAAGATTTGTACAATTTAGACAACGGATTTGGGCATTTGTATGCTTTTCTAAGATATAACATTGGTTTTATATTTTAATTTTATATTTTATTCAATAATGTTTGTAATCAAACATCAAGACTGATGAACTAAAAGACAGGGATAGAAGGGAACAAAAAGACAAGCTTTTGCAAAAAATGCTAGAAATCTTAAGGCCACTTAAAGTCAAAAATGTAACATGGCTTTTGTTTTCATTGTGCTAAGGTTGTAAAATACTCCATCACTGTTTGTTTCAGTCTTCTAATACCATCAGCACATGCAAAAACAGTTGTTTTCGTTGGCCATTCGTGTAATGAGTTCTTTATTGTTATATATATACACTGACCAAAATTATAAACGCACCACTTTTGTTTTTGCCCCCATTTTTCATGAGCTGAACTCAAAGATCTAAGACTTTTTCTATGTACACAAAAGGCCTATTTCTCTCAAATATTGTTCAGAAATCTGTCTAAATCTGTGTTAGTGAGCACTTCTCCTTTGCCGAGATAATCCATCCACCTCACAGGTGTGGCATATCAAGATGCTGATTAGACAGCATGATTATTGCACAGGTGTGGCCACAATAAAAGGCCACTCTAAAATGTGCAGTTTTACTGTATGTGGGGGGGTCAATCAATAAAATGCACCTGTGTTCGTTGTCCGTAACATACACCTGCCCATACCATAACCCCACTGCCACCATGGGCCACTTGATCCACAATGTTGACATCAGCAAACCGCTCACCCACACGACGCCATACACGCTGTCTGCCATCTGCCCTGTACAGTGAAAACCGGGATTCATCCGTGAAGAGAACACCTCTCCAAAGTGCCAGACGCCATCGAATGTGAGCATTTGCCCACTCAAGTTGGTTACGACGACAAGCTACAGTCAGTTCGAGACCCCAAAGAGGACAACAAGCATGCAGATGAGCTTCCCTGAGACAGTTTCTCACAGTTCGTGCAGAAATTCTTTGGTTATGCAAACCGATTGTTGCAGCAGCTGTCCGGGTGGCTGGTCTCAGACGATCTTGGAGGTGAGGATGCTGGTTGTGGAGGGCCTGGGCTGGTGTGGTTACACGTGGTCTGCGGTTGTGATGCCGGTTGGATGTACTGCCAAATTCTCTGAAACACCTTTGGAGACGGCTTATGGTAGAGAAATGAACATTCAATTCACGGGCAACAGCTCTGGTGGACATTTCTGCAGTCAGCATGCCAATTGCACGCTCCCTCAAATCTTGCAACATCTGTGGCATTGTGCTGTGTGATAAAACTGCACATTTTAGAGTGGCCTTTCATTGTGGCCACACCTGTGCAATAATCATGCTGTCTAATCAGCATCTTGATATGCCACACCTGTGAGGTGGATGGATTATCTCGACAAAAGTGCTCACTAACACAGATTTGTGAACAATATTTGAGAGCAATAGGCCTTTTGTGTACATAGATAAAGTCTTAGATCTTTAAGTTCAGCTCATGAAAAATGGGGACAAAAACAAAAGTGTTGCGTTTATAATTTTGGTCAGTGTATATATAATTTCATATCATATTCATTTTTTATTTAAAGTATTTGTTGAATGTAATGTTGCTGTTGGTTATTATGCTAGTCATAATAGATTTGTAGCATTTAGTGAACAATTCACTAAATAAATATCTCATTTTTTGCTGCATATAAAAAAAGGAAGTGCATATTATATATATATATATATATATATATATATATATAGATAGATAGATAGATAGATAGATACATAGATAGACAGTTATAAATGTATTTAGTAATTACATAAAAACATTATGTGTCTACTCTTAAAAAATAATGGTTCTTTATTAGCATCATTCTATGAAGAACCTTGAACATCCATGGAACATTTCAAATACAGAAAAGTTTCTTTAAAGTCAAAAATATTCTTTAGATTTTTAAAATGTTCTTCAGAATGGTTCTTTTAGGAACTGTTCACTGATGGTTCTTCTGTGGCATCTTTTATTTAAATTTACCCATTGACAAAACTGTCAGTAGTAAACCTCAACAAATCACACGTATTTATCTAACAATGTTAATCTCAAATGGTTAAATATTGATCAATTTATCACCCTGGCTGATATATATCAATCTATCACTATATTATGGTCTGTCTGACTGATTTGAAAAGTGAATTTGAGTAACACTCGTAGTTATTCACACTCCGACCACTTATGACCACAATACACACACTGATCATAGTGGGGTCTAACGGATTAACGAACTAACGAATACTCACTTCTAATATGACTCAAGATGTTATCAAAATAACACAAAGTACAACCTTAAGAGTGTGAATTTAAGCTGGGTGTGGTGCATTAAGTTCCTGCTGCTCATGGAATCATTTCATTGTCTTTAAGAGTTAAACTTGGGCACAAATTTTAGCTTAGATGTTCACTGCTCTTAAACAGGTGTCACCCAGTTTACGTTTCTCTCGTACAAAAACAGACATTTAACCACTCTCCGCAAGCTGTGGTGTGTCTGTTGTTTTCACACAGGATATCCTGTAACATCATTTCTGCTACTCTGACATTCAACAAAAAAGCTATGAAAAAGGGGGAAAAAATGTCACAGCGTGCAACACAGACACAGAGTGAGAAAACATACATGGAAGGTACATTAAACACCTCAAAACTCAAACCTAATCTTTTTGGATATATAAACACAGCATCTAAGTGAATTAAATCAATCTAACAACATAAAAATACCACAATGTCCAAGAGTAAATATGCTTCAAAAAAGACATGTGGATAGAAATGTGTGCACACAAACCAAATTTTTAAGCCAGTAACAACTTGTCAATGTCATGTCAGCTAACAAACTTAGATTAACATTGTTTTATATCACTGCCATCATGGAAGTGCTTGCATTATTATTCAGTATCGAGCTTTACGTTTTACCTCAATTAAACTGAAACAACATTATATTAACCTCGACCAAAAAATTCTTCGAATCTGACCGTTTTTCGCTTTAATGCACTTTGACACGCTTGTGTCAGTTTGAAAACGCTTTATGAAACTTTAATGACATAAAACTTACCATAATCGTCCGCCTCCATACTGCAGCGGTGTTTCACACAATTCTAGTCTTCCTCCACTACACACACTCAACATCACTTATTTGTTGCGCCGTTTTTTTTTTTCCTCTTCCAGGTTACATCAGTTCCACTCACGGTGAACTGTACGCATGCATTAGCTGTGTCTGCAAACCTACTGTGCCGCCTACATATATAGCATTTATGAGCATAATAAACGCGCACAAATGCTTCCTGTGTAGGACGCTCACTAGGTTTTTAGACACAGCCGGTCTCCCCAGCGCTTTGAACAAATATGTGTCTACCTAATACTAGTGCTATTAAAATGTTACCGTAATTAGTATTATATATTTATTTTATAGTCAGGTTTTGATAGTTTGATTTTCTAGTGAGTCCTCCGTCTTTTCCTGTCTGTTTTCCTGTCCCGCTATGTTTTATTCTGTCCAGCAGGAGTCTCCCCAACCTCTTAAGAGACTGAAAAGAGGACTTCTAAATGACACAAATGGTTAAAATCGTAACACTTGGTTAAAATCTTGTTTACATTTTTAACACTAATAACTAAAATAAAATAATCACCTGGAACATGCTAAAAATGCTGTTGTCACCCACCAGAAACCGTAAATACAATAAGATTTTTTTTTTCTGTCATTAACAAAGGTAAAATTAAACTGGTGTTGTTTTAAAACATGTAATTTCTCCTACGCATTATTATGCTAAGCATATAATTTCACTTCCTAGATGGCATTTACCTGTTGCCCATTAAATATTGTCTATTTTCAGGATGCTACGTCTAAATACAGGATTCGGTCTTAATATAAATTAAAGAGTGGGCCTATATTTTAAGTGAATAAGGTTCTGCTCTCCTGCTTTTATTCTCATCCTGTATGTCTGCACCCTCCTTCTCTATTCACTACTGGAAATTGTTTAAATGATTGACGGCGGCAGTAATTGTTATTCCAAACTCTGCAAATGCACAGGCCCAGACAATAATCGTGGTACGTTCCTAAAGGAAAACTTCTGTTGGAAAAAAAAATGCAGCCCTGTGATGGGAAAAGCCAGGCTGTAAACTGTAAATCGTTATGTAAATATTCCATATAGATTTGCGGATTTGTTCACTCTTGCCACTGTTTACAAATTGGCCATTACAAGAAAGTTTGGTTGCATTGTATAGCTCGGTCGGTGCATATTTTTTAAGAGAAAAAAAAATCACAAAAACAGTCTTTCTGGGCACCACATACACATTTTTGACATAGTTTCCTGGTTAAGTATTACCACAGACACTAAATTGCTTTTGTCTGTGCCGCACACCGTCAAACACGCAACAGCAGACCGAGTCGCAAAGTTTCTTTGCTTCGCAAAGGCACACCATCAATACTAAGCTCTTTGCTAGGACTCAATCAGAACTAGTATAGCAGATTTGACTAGTCCCAGGCCTGCTGTCTTGTGATTAGGCCTAAAACAAGCCTCTGTGCTCTCTTTAACTATGGTCTTTATATAAAAACAAGGTACTGTGACATTTGAATCGATGAATCCACAGGGGCTGCTCAGCCACAGCCGGAGAGGTGATGTCACCATAATGACTGAGTCATTGCCAACAAACTTGCCATGAGATTTTCCAACCGTTGCATTAATTTATTTATTTTACTTCATTCTCTCTCAGAGCAGCACATTGTGGATTTTTGCTTTTCCCTCTAGTCAGAGTGGAAACAATGAGAATGTGCCAGCTGCAGACACAGCCTCATGGCAGACGCAGGAGCAAAGAGAGCCTTTTACTGCTGTTCTGAGTGGGAAGAGAAACAATAAAGAGACTTCAGTAGGTTTATGACTACAAGAGCAAATTCCTTATAGATGTGATAGCAGCTAAAGTTCCCGATTCAGCGTCTCTTGTGTGCTTTTGTGTATTAATATGAGAAGGAAATTAGGTTTTTATTGTGGGATTATGGTTTAATAAGGGTAAAAACTTGTTTTAACAAAAGAGTTTGGATTAAAAATCAACAGGAAGGCGAAAAAGGAACTTGTGTTCTACTTTATATATTATATTCTGTTATACTGACAGACTGAGAGTAACACTATACAGTGCGGTTTATAATTATTTCAAGCTTCTGAAAGGATGAAATATCAGCATAAATCATTAAATTTGCCCATCCAGCTCTATATTCCAAGTCTACTGAATTTATACAATAGCTTTGAGTGAGAAACAGACTGCAGTTTCAATCACTGATTAGTCTGAATCATGACTGAATCATTTAGACTGGTTCTGTGAACCAAATCAACGATTCATTAAAAAGGCTTGAGTCTCAAAGACAGTGAAGGCGAATTTAAAGATTGTTAGTAAATAAAGACTGTTAAGAAATGTCTTTCTTACACAAAACTATCATGTGGCTTTAGAAGACTTGGAAAATAATAATTTAATTTTCGTTTCTGAGGTAACTATCCCTTTAATGATTTGGTTTGTTAAGGACGTGATAGGTACAGTATATAAGCATAACAATACCGTACATAAACCATAACATTTGCCCATCCAGCTCTATATTCCAAGTACAGTGAATTCATACAACAGATCTGAGTGAGAAATAGACTGCAGTTTACATCACTGATTAGCCCAAATCATGAATGAATCATTTAGACAGGTTTTGTGAACTGAGTCAATGATTGAAAAGGTTTGAATCGTGAGTCGACTGTGAAGACTGTTAATGAATAAACTGTTTAGGAATTGCTTTCTTACATAAAACTATCACTTTAGAAAACTTGGAAAAGAATCATTCACTTTTCATTTTTTAGTGAACTATCCCTTTAATGATTCAATTTTTATAAAGATCTGATAGGTACAGGACATTAGCATAACAATACGGTGCATAAACAATAAAATTTGCCAATCCAGCTCTATATTCCAAGTCTACTGAATTCATACAATAGATTTGAGTGAGAAATAGACTGCAATTTAAATCACTGATTAGTCTGAATTATGAATGAATCATTTAGACAGTTTTTGTGAATCGAATCAACGATTCATTGAAAAGGTATGAATCGCGAGACGAATGTGATTGTTAGTGAATAACTGTTCAGGAATTTATTTCTTACACAAAACTATCACTTTAGAAAACTTGGAAATGAATCATTTATTTTTTTTATTTTTTTGTGAACTATCTTTTTAATGACTCGGTTTGTTAAGGATTTGATACGTACATTAGCATAACAATATAGTGCATAAACCATAAAATTTGCCCATCCAGCACTATATTCCAAGTCTACTGAATTCATACAATAAGTCTAAATGAGAAATAGACTGCAATTTAAATCACTGATTAGTCCGAATCGTGAATGAATCATTTAGCTTATGTGAACCGAATCAATGATTTATTGAAAAGGTTTGAAACATTATTTTCCCAAAAAGAGCAAGGGCGAATGTAAAAATTGTTAGTGTATTTTCTTACAAAAAAACTATCACGGGGCTTTAGAAGACTTTTTAGAAGAATAAAATTTAATTTTCACTTCTGAGGTAAGTATCCCTTTAATGATTCAGATTGTATAGGACATAGGTACAGTACATTAGCATAACAATATGGTGCATAAACAATAAAATTTGTCCACCCAGCTCTATATTCCAAGTCTACTGAATTCATACAATAAGTCAGAGTGAGAAATAGTCTGCAATTTAAATTACTGATTAGTCCAAATCATGAGTGAATCATTTAGACAGGTTCTGTGAACCGAATCAACGATTCATTGAAAAGGTTTGAATCACTATTTCTCAAAGAGATCGAGGGCGAATGTAAAAATTGTTAGTGTACTTTCTTACACAAAAACTATCACATGGCTTTAGAAGACTTGGAAAATAATCATTTACTTTTCATTGTTTAGTGAACTATCCCTTTAATGATTAGATATACATTAGCATAACAATACGGTGCATAAACAATAAAATTTGCCCATCCAGCTCTATATTCCAAGTCTACTGAATTCATACAATAAGTCTGAATGAGAAATAGACTGCAATTGTAGTCCGAATCGTGAATGAATCATTTAGCTTATGTGAACCGAATCAATGATTTATTGAAAAGGTTTGAAACATTACTTCTCCAAAAGAGCAAGGGCGAATGTAAAAATTGTTAGTGCTCTTGCTTACACAAAAGTATCACGTGGCTTTGGAAGACTTTTTAGAACACTAAAATTTAATTTTCACTTCTGACGTAACTATCCCTTTAATGATTCGAATTGTACAGGACGTGATAGGTACAGTACATTATCACAACAATACGGTGCATAAACATAAACACGTGTCTTAACTATGTAAAAAAGAATGAAAATCAGCTATTTTATGGCTTAAAATAATTTAGAATGGATTATATTTCAAACTTGAATGTGTATATTTGTATAAAACTCCGTCCTGACAGAAAGAGTGAAAGAAATCTTTTGAAGACCTTCATGAAGCGCCCACCTCTGGTTGAATCTGGTTTAAAGGGAGGAGTCCACTCGCAGTATTAAGGCATGAACCTGGTCTCTTCATGAGAACACACCCATAGAAGGCAGTGGAAAAGAAAGAAGCCTGGAAAGACCATTAAAGATAGAGCAGCAGTGCACTTCCTTTATTACCAACAAGCCCGTTCGTCTCTGAGGAATTTAACAGCAGTAGTCATACTAATAGTCAGCGTGTGGGCATCTCGAACGGCGGTGGACATTGTACTTTTCGGCTGTGTGAGGGGCTGGATCATTGTTGACATTGCAGAAGACCGTCTACCTGCCTCTAATTTTGCTGTCAGATATTAAAGTGAAGCAATGAAGAGTGTCAGGAGCTGTATTGGCACACTTGTGGTGCTGGTACTGTTTCGGGTGGGAGAGATCGCAGAAGCGTGCAGTTGTTCCCCCGTCCATCCTCAACAGGCGTTCTGCAATGCTGATGTTGGTAAGTGCGTGTCAACAATCGCAACCATGCTACGTCACAATGCAAAATTGTTACTAGAGCGAGTTTACTGCAAATGCATTTTCCCTACAGTTACAGGCTGCATGTATATTGGATAATTCTGCATAAATGTGAAGTAATTCTTATTAGAGAAACCTGAAACTACACATATATCATGTGTCATGACAACAACAAAGTTCAAGGCAGCTCTGATGCTGCTTTCTAGACGAAATGCAGCATCACAGCCACTGGATTTTATTACTCGTTTATAAACAAATAAAGCCACATAAAAGCAGTACTAAAACATGCTAACTCTGACCCACCTTTACTTATGTGAATGAAATGCAGCATCAGATCAGCCTTAAAATTCTGTTTATATTATTAATATATTTTATTACCTTATTATCAGTCAGTCTATGCACATTCCAGACCTTGTTTTCAAGTCTAGATCTGAGGTTCTGGGTTGTGAAAATTGAAAACTTTTATCACCCTTTTATTAGTTGTACCTGAACGCGTTGTTCATCTCGCCAGTGTTTTTTCTACTTATGCGTCTGTGCTATTGTTTTAGTGCCCAGTGTGGATAACAGCAGATAAAGTGTTCTGTCTGTTGGTCTGTTATCTTCGGCACACATACAGTCCTGCTGCTTGAGCTGAATGACGTTTTGAGGCCTGTTTATATCTATTTATATCTGGCTTCTCTATTTCATTCCTCAGAAACAACTCATTATGTCTGGTTTTCACAGAAAGCTTTTGGCTGGCCTGAATACACAGAGCCAACATTAAAACAAGATGAGACCAAATCAAGTATTTGTCCAAAGCAAATTGCCTGTTGCACGGGGAAATCAAATGGCGAGATGCTCAACAAATGTGGAAGTGACACTTCTGGTAAAAGACTGAAACCCAAACAGGATGATGATACATTCGCACCATTCCTACTGTAGATTCACACTGATTCACTGTCTAGCTGCAAGCCTCCAAATCATCTGTGCTCATTTGCAATACAATATAGTGTGATTTTTGTCTTTTTCTTCACAAAAAAACTAAAGAAAAATTGGACTGACTACTAACTAAGGCCTTGATTTCCTGTGCAACTGGTCTCTATTTCATATTTCTCTCAGATGGAGAGGGCTGAGGCATAAAAAATTGCAAGAATGTTTTGCATCCCACTGGGGCTTTCCCTCCCAGTTCATGGTTAATTCAAGCGGCATTCAGAGATGATTAGCTAGGTGCGCCCGGCGCTGGAACAGAACCCAAGCCCTGTCTTGAACTGCTAATAGAAGATAAGACAAATACACACAGGCCAGCGGCCTCTCAAAGTGCTTTAGAGGGCTTACAGTTTGATTAGAACCCCGCAGCTCCTGCAGAAACCATCGGCGAGCATCCGACATCTGGCAGACAGCTCTGGATGTGCCAGAGAGGAAAAAGCAATGAAAGTCAAGGACCTTTTAGAAATATGCATGGCATTCTTCAAACAGTGAGAAAAGCGCAGTCTTTGGCTGCACCGCCCGCCCTTGCCTCAGCTCATTGGCTTTGAACCAGTCTTCCTGGATCAAGGGAGAAGGTTTTTTCCATCTATTTGTGAAAAGTTAACTTCAGTGGCTGTTCCGAGAGGTTTGCGTCTGCAGTGGAAATGAACAAGCTGTTAGCCGGAAATTAATTTAGTGCTCAGATTTCATGACACAACCGGGATCTCTGCATATTAATAAAGTAACCAAACCAAAATGCGGTCATTTGCCCTTTGCGGTGTGTTGGTGTTTTTGCCAGCATTTTTGGCATTAATATGGTTTTACGTGTCATTCTTAGTCATGTGGATCCAGTCTTCCGTTCCCTATGGGAATGACACAGCCCATTATTTACCTCGCAGTTCACTGTTATTGAGTCATAGACGAGCACAACATGCTTTTACAGAGTCTGAACAGTGACATGATTGTCTCAAGATTGAAAACTGTAACACGAGCTGTGGCACTAGACTTTTTTTCTCCTTGAGCTTTTGAAGTCTGTTGTTCACAATGCATTCCAAAGCTCAGAATGTTTATTTGTTCGCAAAACTACTGAAAAAATAATTCATTCATCAAACAATAATTAGTAGGAATGAATCTGTTTTTCAAGCAGCTAGAGGAAACTGTATGAAAGCTTGTTTTCTGCAACTGAAAAAAAAAAAAGGTAATTGTGACATTTTATCTCACAATTCTGACTTTTTCTCTTGCAGTTGCAAGTTTAGTTCTCACAATTATCAGAAATTTTCTCAGAGTTTTTCAGATAAAAACATGCAGTTGTAGGTTATAACGTCAGAATTGTGTGATATAAACTCACAACTGCAGAATTTATTTACAATAATTTGTATTCTAAAAACGACTCGCAATTCTGAAAAATAAAGTCAGAATCTTATATGAATTGTGAACTTATATCTTGCAGTTGCATTGTGAGATATAAATTCACAGTTGTAAGAAAATGTTGGATTTGTGAGCTGATTTTTTTCCTCAGAACTGGACTTCATAACTGGACTCGCAGTTGTGAGAAAAAATTGCTTTTGAGTTTTTATCATGCAAATCTGACATTATTTCTTGCAACTGCAAGTTTATATCTTGCAATTCTGAGAAAAAAGTCTGAACTTTGAGATGAAAATTTGCAATTAGCTTGTTGTTTTTTATTGCGTAGTGGAAGCAAGCTTACATTGAACTATGAGAAGTTAACATGAAATCTAAGCTGACCCTATTGAATTCTTAAAGAAAAAGTTCACTTCCAGAATAAAAATTTACAGATAATTTACTTAACCTCGTCATCCAAGATGTTCATGTCTTTCTTTCTTCAGTCGTAAAGAAATTGTTTTTTTAAGGAAAACATTTCAGAACATTTCTCCATATAGTGGACTTCAATGGTGCCCACGAGTTTGAACTTCCAAAATGCAGTTCAAATGCAGCTTTAAAGGGCTCTAAACGATCCCAGCTGAGGAAGAAGGGTCTTATCAGTTATTTTCTAAAAAAAATGGCAATTTATATACTTTTTAACCTCAAATGCTCATCTTGTCTAGCTCTGCGTGAACTCTGTGTATTCCGGTTTAAGACAGTTAGGGTAGGTCGAAAAACTCCACGAATTTTCTCCACAAACTTCAAAATCATCCTTCATCGCTGCAGAAGTACCAATCCAGTGTTTACAAAGTGAACATGCAAAGAATATCAAATGCCCAAAAAAAGGTAATACAGCGATGTAGGATGATTTGAGTTTTTCGACCTACACTAGCTGTCTTAAACCGGAATACACAGAGTACACGCAGAGCTAGACAAGACCAGCATTTGAGGTTAAAAAGTATATAAACTGTACTTTTTTTTTCGTTTTTAATAATCTATCGTTTCACTAGATAAGACCCTTCTTCCTCGGCTTGGATCTTTGAAGCTGCATTGAAACTGCATTTTGGAAGTTCAAACTTGCAGGCACCATAGAAGTCCACTATATGGAGAGAAATCCTAAAAAACGTTTTCCTCAAAAAACATAATTTCTTTACAGCTGAAGAAAGAAAGACATGAACTTCTTGGATGACAAGGGGGTGAGTAAATTATCTGTAAATTTTTGTGGAAGTTAACCACTCCTTTAATGCACATTCCTGATCTTATTGTTAGTAATTCACTTGTTCATGCAATTCCAAAGAAAATGTTTTCATAATCTTAACAATTTCTCATGGATAAAGTCAAGTCTCATCCCACACTAAATAGTAGGGATGCATCAATATTAAAAATATAGATACAGATAAGCTGATGATCATTTTCATGCTTTAGCCAACAGATGATAAATTAAATAAATGTAAAAAAGTAACTAAACCAAAATGCGGTCATTTGCCCTTTGCAGTGTTTTAGTGTTTTTTCCAGTATTCCTTTCAAATCTGTACTTGCCATTAATAAGGTTTTACGTGTCATACTTAGTCATGTGGATCCAGTCTTCCATTCCCTGTGGGAATGACACAGCACAATTATTTACCTCGCAGTTCACTGTTATTGAGTCACAATAGACGAGCACAACATGATTTGATTTACTTTAAATTTCACCAAGCTGATTACTCATGACAAACTCCCACAGATCATGTTTTAATGCCAATTTAATTCTTATTTTTATGTAACAAAGTGGTTATTGTCTTATCTTCTAAATTATATTGTTCATTCCAATCCGTGAACATGGAATGAACACGAGGCGGAATTTTTCGCATGAACCAATCACAGCCTAACATAACCAGTCATAACCAATCACATCGCGATGGAGGCATCACCTCTTCTCACGTGACTTTCCTCCATTTATTCTCAATTACCCCCCACCAAACACACCGCATGGTTAGACAGACCCCCTGTCTGTTAAAACTCAGTGGGTTCAGGGGAGGCATTGTCGCTGTTGGATAATGTTTCTTTAGTAAACCGAGTGATGTTTACACTTTATAATGTTATATTTTGTAATATTGGCGTTGTTTTTAGTTTGTACTACATATTTTTGTCATCCAATATTTTGAGGAAGCACTGCTCCTGGGGTATACTGTTAATAAAATAAATAAAAAAATAGCTAATAGCCAATATGGTACAGAGATACTGTATATCTTGTTTTGCACAAAATATGTTAAATCGTGTAAATAAAATGAGTTACAATTCATGTTGACTCTACAGGATTACCTGTGGCCTTGAGGATTTAAACCGCCTCATTTTCTTTGGTGTACCTAGGGTTGTTTATACTGTATAAACTGTCCAACTAAAGGCCCAATTATACTGGTCATCTGCTCAAAATGTTTATCTGTCAAAATGGACTCTGGCTGGAATTGGTCTGGCCTGATCCCTTCTGGCAAACTATCTAGTGACAAACCTGGTTTCATGTCAGAGGTTTATAGACCATAAGGGTCACAAGGGTCAGAGAGAGCGGGTCGGGGTGTGGTGCTGAACATTCCTGAATACAGAAATGATGAGGATTCCTTTGGTGGAGGTTGAGGAAGTTATAAACTGGAAAAAAAAGAGGAATTACCAGTGGAGGATGCCAAATGTACAAACATTTCTCACAGGTAGCCCTTTGAAAAGGTTTAGTGTACCCAAAAGCCTTGTAGCAGGACCAGAGATTTATTTATTTTTTTACTCCAGTACTTGGACGCACTAAAACAATGCTGGTCATTCATGTAGAGTAACTAGGGAACAATAATGTAAAGGAGCAGACAGACTGCAAAAGTGTGTAAAAGTTTAACATTCGTGTGTCTAGCCATACCGATAAACTGTACTGTTAAAACAACCTAAATTCGGCCACACACTTTTTAGTGAGTAATACTTGTAGTGGGTGGTTTGAGTGGTGATACATTAACTAAATAATGTAAATAGTAACATTAAACCCCCACTAAAATAAGTAACTGAAAAAAGGAAGAAACAAACATGTTTAATAATAATTACCTGATGTAACACATAGTACATTTTTTTTACTTACAAAAAACCCCACATTTTTACAGTATATAATAATTTATTGTAAAAGTAATATAAATAAATGATGATATATTATAGTGTAAATGTAAAAAAACATACAGTTTAATAAAGTAGAATACTATTTACTGTATATTGTAACTTCAATTAACAGGTTTTAACAGTAAACTATTTAAAACAAAAAATTATAAGGCCATAAAAAACATTGTGGGTTTTAGTTTTTGAAAGAGCCTTTTAAAAAAGCCATTTTTTCTTGGTGTGAATAACTTTTTTTCACAATAAACAACTCTTTGTTATGGAAGCCTGTTTCCAACACTTTTTTAAGAAAAAAAAGGTAATTGCGACTTTTTATCTTGCAGTTCTGACTTTTTCTCGCAATTCTTATTTTTTTTCTCAGAATTGCAATACAAACACGCGAGAAACTTCCGAGTTATAACATCATAATTACGAGTTAGAATTGCGGAATATAAATTAACAATTCTGTGTTATAAAGCCAGATATGAACTTGCAATTGTGAGAAAAAAGTCAGAAATGATGAATAGTTGCAAAAAATAATTCAGAATTGCAACTTTTCTCAGAATTGTGTGATACAAACTTAAGTTATAAAGTCAGAATTGCGTGAAAAAAGGCAGAATTGCAGGATATAAACTCGTTTGTACTACACAATTTTGAGAAAAGTTGCAATTCTGACTTTATTTCTTGCAATTGCAAGCTCTCAATTCTGACTTTTTTCAGACAATTGTGAGTTTATATCTTGCAATTCTGAGGGAAAAAAATCAAGATGTTTATCAAGATGTAAACTCGTGTTTACGAGAAAAAATGACTTGTGAGATAAAAAGTCACATTTTTATTTCCTTGTTTTATTTCCTTGGGCTTCCGTGTTTTGTGCAGTGGAAAGATTTCATGGATGTTAAAGGTTATTCATGCAACCATAGATGCCAATAAACAACCTTTATTTTTAAGAGTGAGCATTTTTGCAATCTTTTCCTATAAAAAATTCCAAGCATTATTTCCGGTGTACCTTTTGTTGTTTTACTATTATAAGCTTACCGTGTTTGTGTGACCTAATTCAATGATGTGCCCCAGAGAACAGGGTTATTTTAGTTATTCGATTCAAACATACCTCATTCTCAACTTGAACACTGCTGCTTTGATGTCAAGACCAAACAATCAGTTCCACCTGCTTTACACTATAAAGCTCAGTGACATATATGACAGAGCTCATTGCCACAATTAATTGCCCCGGACAGTAGCAATAAACACCGGAGAAGAACTCACACTGCGAGTTACTGAAGGTGAAACTACGTTTGAGCGCCGTTTGCAGGTCCTTAGTTTCTCTTGGTCATAAAGAAAGAGAAAAGCAGCTATCAAGAACAGATTGTTAACTGGAAAGTTTCTAAAAATACTTAAATATGTAAGTCAGTTCCAGGAAATCTTCAACCTCCCACAGGCATGATAGGCTCATTGCAATCACCTTGTGCGTCACATGATTCGTTTTCAATGATGTTTGTTCATCTGAACCTCATCTTTTGGGCAGTTTATGTCAGATTGTCGTGAGGATGTGACTTTTATAAGCTGCATGTAAGATGATTAGTTAGTCCTCCACCTCACAGGAAATGCTAGACATTTCTGAAAAAACATCCAAATGTGAAATCTTTTCTCCACATGTATTTTGATAAAATTGGGAATAAATGACATTTAAATGCAGTCAGCAAACCTCACACAAACCAGTCTTTCTCCACATCCTGCCGTGTCTGCTTTGCCTGTTTATATACGCAGGCCTAAAGCAGTGGGCAGCATCCAACCGTCAGTTGTCCAGCTCTGACCTTTTCCATGTTGGTAAACCTCAGAGTCTTAGAACATTTGCACTGGCTTTCTTGTACAAGCAAAGATGATGATGCACATAAATCTAGCAAATTCTATCTTTTGTGCATCTTTTCATTTTTACGATGTGAAATGAAAGTCTGATTTATTTAAAGGGGTCATGGGATCCAAAACTCACTTTTACATGTTGCTTGAACATAAATGTGTGTTGGCAGTGTGTGTACACAACCACCCTATTATGATAAAAATCCACCCAGTGGTATTTTTTTAATATTTATAAGAAATATCCCCTTTTTCAAATCAAGCCATTCTTTGATTC
Source organism: Labeo rohita (assembly GCF_022985175.1). NCBI lineage: Eukaryota > Metazoa > Chordata > Actinopteri > Cypriniformes > Cyprinidae > Labeo > Labeo rohita. The sequence continues at coordinate 9,026,298 of NC_066880.1, forward strand.
CTGTCCTCACACCGACAAAGGCTGCTCCCACAATAGTTGACTGACACGACCGTCTTACCTTAGACCCGCCCTGATTGAGCTGTGAACAGTCCGACTCTGACCGACATTGTTTTTGTTTTTGAAGGGAATGCGCCCGGCGATCTACATAAATGCGTTCATGTTTTCGCAAATCATTCGTGATGCAGCTTCACCTACTGAAGAATTGAGTATAAGGGGTTTTTATGCATCTTTGCAAACCACTTTTCTTAAAAATGTGCTATTTAGCAAGTTTCAAGGCTAAATGCGGCTAAAGTAAACAGATCGGCTCGTCACCCCACAGAAGGCTCGCTCTGAACAGGGCTGATTTTGACAAGTTCATGTCTTTCTGTCTTCAGTCATGAACAGAAGAATGCTGTTTACAAACAAAAAGGTACAACGATGTCGGACAATTCTGAAGTTGTAGGAGAAAATAACATGAGTTTTTTGACATACTCTGCCTTTTTTAGCCGGAGTACACAGACGATGAACTTGTGGTGATTCGAAGACGTTATTCGTTGTAGTGATGGGAAGTTCGGATCATTTTACCGACTCTGACCTTTGAGTCTCGTTCAGCAAAATGAATGAATCTTTTTTCGAGTCATTTCATTCATTTTAGCAAAATCAGCATCACGTGACAGCCCCATAAGATGAACGAACGACTCAAAAAACCCGAAGACTCGAAACAGGTGAATTAATTCCAGTATAGAACCTAATAGGATGTTGCGCATGCGTGACTGAACGAATCACTCCCCGAAACGATTCGTTCTTGCCGAGTCATACTAAAGATTTGTTCAAAATGAACTGCATTTTGGAAGTTCAAAATCAGGGCACCAGCGAAGTCCATTATATGCAGAAAAATTCTGGAATGCTTTCCTCAAAAACCATAATTTCTTAACGACTGAAGACAGAAAGACATGAACATCTTGGATGACAAGGGGGTGAGTAAATTATTTGTAAACTGTTGTTCTGGAAGTGGACTTCTCCTTTAAGATCCTAAAGAATCATATCAGCTTGTAGAAAATGGGCATCCAATAACCCCTTTAAATATCAAACAAAAACATTAGTGTGTTAACCAGCTATAACATACGTCATTGCATTGCATTGCTTTGCTCTTATATGGAATGGAATGACAGTTCTGTCATTATTAACTCACCCTCATGTGCCTCCGAACACAAGAGGAAAATCTTCACACTTCTCTTTTCCATACCACGTTGCTCAGCAGCACCCCTGAGGTGTGTTTACTGAATACTGTGACTCATTAAATATAACTGTCCACCTTATTCTTCAACGCGGAAGTAAGGCTATGGGCGAGACTTCCGGTTCATTAGCTGCTATAGGTATATAATGAGAAGACTAATAACATGCAGTAAATAGTAAAACTGTTTGCACGAAAAAACACTGTGTTCATAATATAAGATAATACATTAAAATATGCCAGACCCATAAAATTTACAAATGGCCGCGCTTGCTCCTACAGGTAAAATCATAGTAGTAATAATAATATTATTGCGCTTTCTGTAATTTTTTTTTAATAAACTGTTAAACAAAATAATAAATTGTTATAACAGGTAACTATTTTATATTTATTTTTTTTGGAAAGAAGGGTGGGGGGGGGTTGTATTTTTTTTCATGATAGGACAGTTGAGATATGACAGGAAGTGAGCTGGAGAGAGAGAGAGGGGGACAGGATCGGGAAAGGTCCACAAGGCGGGATTCGAACTCGGGACACCCGAAACACTACTGCGCCACTTTTCGGCACGCTGCCTACAAGGCTGTTGGCACCGACAAGTATTATGTTTCAAAATAAAAATGAATTAAATGAAGTAATAAATGAATCAAATAAAATTCAATTATTTTATTATATTCAATAACATTTTTCATATAATAATATGTATATTAATGAAGAGTTCAGATGCAAAAGCCTCTAAATCCATCTGAAGTGTTTCTTTAAAATTAGCATTTCTTTCTGGCTACTTTTTATAGGTTTCTATGTAAGTACTGGTACTTCTGATTGGGCTGAGGCTGGAATTTAGCGAGTTTGAAGTAAAAGTATTTGATGGATGTATACTATGTGTCAGGAGCATTCATTCAGTATCTCATTTTTGACCGAGATGGCTTTTAGCTGGTTTTGCATCTGAACTCTTCATATATATATATATATATATATATGAGTTTTCAACATTTTCAAAACTAAAATCAGCAGGCTTTTATTTTGGCGGATTGCTGGCAAGTAAGTACATGCACTGCAGTTTTGCACCGACAGTGCGTGGCCTAGATTTATGCTTTCAATTCAAATGGAAATCTTATACAGTACTAACAGTTAGTCGATCTTAATCAGTGATTGTGCATTTAGAGTTGTCAACCATATCGGTACACAAATAAGCAGTGTGACCTTATTTCCACAGTGCTTTTTTTGTTTTTGGTTGCTTGTGTGCACCCCTGGTTAAAAGAGCCTTGTCTTCATTGGCATTATCGATACTGATATAGTTCATCCATATGGGTTTTATAAGAAAGTAATTAAATAATAACGAGACATTTTACATTTTTGGGTGAACTATCCATTTAAAAGCCTTTAGAAAGAAATCCAGTCAATAATATACATAACAACATTGAAAACTTTTTTGTAAGTATTTGAAAATAGGTAAAAAGATCTGTATTTAAATTATTTTAGAAAGGACTGAATACTTGTCCCCTTTGAAATGATGGGAAAATATAAACCTGTTGATTTACAGTCATTGATTTTTAATGACTTCATAAAAAAAGAAGAAAATATTAGTAATCACAATTAATCACATCCAAAATAAAAGTTTTGTTTACATGTGTGTGGACTGTATATATTTATTATGTATATATAAATACACACACATGCATATATATATATATATATATATATTTATTTATTTATTTATTTAAGAAAAATGTTATATATTCAGAAATTTTATATGTAATGTGTATATGCATGTAAATATTTTCTAAATATATATACTGTATGTGTGTGTTTTTATATATGTATAATAAATACACACAGTACACACAAATATATTATATAGACAAAAAAAAATTATTTTGGATGCGAGTAATCACGATTAATCGTTTGACAGCATTTGAAAATATAAAAGTAGTTTGAAAGCGCACAATTACAAAACAATAATAATTCAAAAAACCCAAAATCTTCTAGAGAAGCATATGCTATTGCTTAAAAACCTCAAAGCTCCTGGAAGGTTTATACATTATCGTTAAAAGGCAGTTAATCTATGGAGAAAATGAATGGGATTTTTACTTCCGTAACCCGGTTGTTGTGTTCTATTACGGTGATGAATTGTGTCAGGAGTTCAAAAAGAAAGAAATGAGTTCAAAGAAACCGCAGGCAGAGTATCCAGAGTGGAAGCAAAACAGCTCCATTCTCCTATTTAGTTTTTACCCCTGTGGTGAAGGAGAGCCACTGTATACAATTACTTGCTATGTGGTTGTTCCTTATTTATTTATTTTAAATGTTTTTTTTTTAAGCATACATTTTTCTTCCCAATGGATATTGTGTTCATTAATGCTAAGTCTATCAAGTTATTTACATTTCTTTCATGTTCATTAAAGAACTTTAGCATGCAGGAAAACCAAAAACATATGCATAAAGAAAAAAATAATCTAATTTTTAATATTTTTAGGAAAACTTTGCATTCTGTCCTTACGTTCTTCAAAAGGTAAAGACAACCAAATGGCCTTTGAAATACTAGAAATAATATTGTATTTGATACCTGTGAGGTGGAATATATTTTGGTTGTGGTGGCCCAGTCAGTGAGTGTGTCTGTGAAGGTAGGAGTGGAAGAGGAGTTCGGGGACTTTTGGTGCAGTAGTCTGCCTGGGCTCCGCACTGGTCATGATTGCTAAAAGCTGTGCAGGCATACGGAAACTCAGGATGTGGCTAGTATTTGTGGTGGGTATATTTTCATGGAAACTATGACATTTTGATTATGATATGTGCATATGTAAGAGAGTGTGTAAGTCATCCGTGGAGGGAGCAGGCGTTGTGGGATATGCATGATTATCGGGCAACAGGAATGTGGGTCAGGCAGGAAAAACGAAGCAGTGGGAATGAAGCTGAAGACAGACACTGCAGAACATCACTCCATTTGAACGGCAGAACTGTGTTAAGTAATTACTTATTGATCCTTTAATTATTAAACCTCAAAGAAAAATGGAGTTTTGATTAATATTGTGACCCTAAAGTTATCAGGATTACACAATGAAACATTTTTACATTTTTAGATGATCATATTGCTACCTGGTCTCGTGACGAAAACGTACCTCTGGGAACTTTTTGCAAGATGCAAAATATGTACCATAAAGCACTTATAAATGTTTTTGTTATGAAAACGTATTCGTCGTCCTTTCCTATCAAAATGCTTGCTACAGATGCGTGAGGTCATATTTATTTTTTAACGTGAATATTTCGGACGAATATTTCGGACTGTGTGCAATGACCTTTACAAAAGGTGAAACATACAAAACATCGGTGAAATTACAAAAATGTACCATATGTATGTTCATCTGTTCTGAGAAAAAAAAAATGGAACACTCTTCTAGCGCCACCCAGTGGACATTTCACATCGAATATGTCACTAAACGTATATGGCAGTGTGTATTTTGCATCTTGCCAGGAGGTACCCAGGAGGTACGTTTTCGACATGAGACCAGGTTGTCATATTTAGTATGTTTATGAAACTTTTGCTGGTGCTGACAGTTCGCTCAAGAAATTTTCTTGGCAAAAAATATCAGCATGAAAGCATCAGACTGACCTGGTATGAAAGATCTAGACAAGTTTCTAGTATATTTTTGAACAGCAGATGGCACTGCATGTTTTAGAAACAGCCGTACTCTGCTTGCTTCCAATTCCTTACTCACACCTGGACCTAAAATAATCATTCATAAAGTTCAAAAAGGTCAAAGTGAATTACAAGTGTGATCGCAGTAGGCCGTTTACATTCAGTGTTGCCAAGTCTGCGGTTTTCCCGCAGAATTGGGCTACTTTAAGACTGTTGCCGCAGGTTGTTTTTCATGTCCGCGAGTTGAAGCGACCCCAAAAAACATGTATTTTACCCTGCGGAATGCAATTTTTATCAGGGGACCCCCCTCGAAACCTGATGGGGCTAGTTTTGAGTAGCAATTGGGTGGGTTTTGTTGTGAACACCTGGCAACCCTGTTTACATTAATTCTGAGCTGAGGTGTAATTACATGAGTCGAACGCACAAGTAGTGATGGCCGCTTTTGAAACACTGCTTCATGTAGCTTTGAAACCTTTGTAAATGATTTGTTTTGAAACAGTGGTTCGGAGTGCGTATCAAACTTCCAAAGTCACGTGATTTCAGTAAACGAGGCTTCATTACATCATAACTGTTTCGAAACGTCATAAATGTTTCTGTAAACCTGTGAATCATGCCAGTTTATTGAGATCGCCCCCCAGAGCATTTACTATAATTGCATTTAATATAAAAATTTCAAGAAAGTATTTGCATTGGGTTTGTCAGAGTTGTTTTTTGCATGTTTTGGCATTAGTTTTGGTTGCATTCACACACTTTTGACCAGCAGGCATCACTAGCGTGTTTTGAGCGCTTCGAAACAGTTAATCATTTTGCAATGCAATTGGTAGCACTCTTCTTCATGAGCATTTGAGTGTGTGGTTAAAAACTAGATTAGAGCAACATCTGCTGGTAAAAACTAAGCTCAAAGTCCATTCCAGTGTGATTCAACCCATGAATCACAATGCATTGATTTATTGTCATAGCCCTACAAAATAGTTCAGATGAATACATGGGTATCACTTTCTATTAAAAATGTAAAAAGTGTTTAGGAGTTAGCATTAGCCAACTAATGATGTTGTTCTTAAAGTGGGCTTTTTTCTATAAATGTGCATTTAATTAAAGGTTTTATTTTGTAAATGTAATTACCAACCAGTAACTGAAGCTGAATGTTGTTCCAAACTTGAATTGACTTTGCAACACAAGATATTTTGAAGAATGTTTGTCTGTTCATTGAAAGTCAAAGAGGTTTAAAACAACATTGGATCCTACTGACTCTCCTTTAATAGAAAAAAATACCGAAAATATCTTACCTATTAATTAATATCAATATCGATAGATTTTTCATGGCTGATTTTAATATTGAATTTTTTACATGCAAAATGGCCGATACTGATTGCGATCTTTCATTTATTTATGTTTTTAAGGAAGAGAGAAGAAAAAGTATGAGTACATGAACAAGATGTTTATTTGCTCCATTACAGGCCAAACCCTCAGTAGCCATTTAAAATTAGAAGCAACCGTTGCATTTTAATTACGATCTAAACAAAGATACTACATACATGCAGCATGAGCAGTTTCTGATTTAAATTAGATTGTCCAATTTCAAAATCTAAAGCAGAATAGAACAGTCTGACTTTAGCTTTGTGAAATTACGCTACATAAAACATCTGCATGAAATCAAAACAGCAGATAGAGCGAATGAGACGCACATTTACTCTTTGACAGCAGGTGGCGCTTATTGAACAGCAGCAATATAGCCTTTCCTTGGTTCCTTTCTGGCCTCAATTAATGGCCGTTTACAGACTTCACAATTTTTCCACATAAATTACGTTTTGGAAAATGATTGCAATGCAGTTTGTGCAAGTCTGGAACAGAGCTCAGCTGACTTTTGCATCTCTATACTTAGTGTTCTGTAGAAGAAAGTAAGTCATACAGATCTGAATTACATAAGCATGAATAAATGAAGACAGAATTTTCATTTTAGGGTAAAAGTTCCCTATAAACAATTAGCAAAAAACATACCATCCAATCAGCTAAAATTTAAATTAACAATCATTCTACTGGGTCATCAGACCGACTTTTTGAATTAACCACATCCCTGGGTGTTTCGTGATGTTGGTAACAGAGCACTTTCTCAGACTAATGAGTGACGTCTGAGTCAAGCAGTAGCCACTGTGTTTCTACTCCTTACTGTGGGATGCTCTCACAATCCTTCGGAGACTTTCTTGATTACTTCACCAGGAGAAGTGAGGCCTCCTTGCCCTCAAAACGTTTTTAGCCTAGCATTAGGCATCTGGAATTTTAGGTGCAAAACAGCTTGTGTTGTAGCTTGACCTACTTTAACACTGGATGCACGATAAAATGGCTTTAGAATACAACTATATTGATCCATTGAGTTCTGGCACAGTGTTATCATGCCCTATAGCTCAGAAAACCTTGACATATGCAGAAAAGCATGCAACTTGGACAGGAGGAGGAGGGGGGCTATCGTTAACTTTAAGAGCAATGAACCCTTCATATTTGCGTCTTTTCCAGCCCATAAAGTGAACCCATGGGTGTATAATAATGGCTGCGAGTGTGCATATGTGTGTGTGTTTTCCTTTTTCTAGTTATTTTATGTCCCTGCATCCTATATCCCAAGACTCATATTTTCCATGGTGAGCAAGTGCCTCAAAAACTGCAACCGTTACACTTTGTTTTTCCATTTCTATCTCCTGTGATATCATTCATCTATTTTTCATCCTCACATTTGAAGGAATAGTTCTGTCATCATTTACTCACCCTCATGTCTTTTGAAACACATTTGATTTTCCGTGGAGCACAAAAGGACGTATTTATAATAGAATATCCGAGCTGTTAAAATACAATTAAAACGAACGGTGACCACTGTGGTCAAGCAATATTTTCAAGTGGTAACATCCTTCAAAAAGAAATTAAGACAAAGCTTTGTAATGACATGAGGGTGAGTAAATGGCGAATTTTTTAATTTTGCGTGAACGATCACTTTAACCTCAATTAGCCCTGAGAGTTTAAGTAGTGGGTCTAATACAACTTGTAAAATCCCGTTTGTCTCATAAACTTTGCTCCATTTGTATCTCCGTTTCATTGCGTCGTTTGCTTAAGTAGTTTTGCAGAAATGTTCCTGAGCATACCTCGATTAAAACAAGCTGTCCTAACAAAATACACAGCCGATCCAAACAGCTGGCAGAGCAAATCGATGCTACGGAAAGACCGCCTGTTTATGAAAGAACAGGGTGGGGTTAAGGAGGAGCAGCCCGGCTAATATGTTAATGCTTCGGATGTCTTCAAACTGACCTCAGGTCAGTTTTTTGAATATGTTTTTCTAACTCAAACAGAAGAGACGCGGGTAGGCCGTAACTTCAGCAGCTGTAATTGGAAGCCGGATTTACAAGACAGCTGCTGCTGATGAAGGCCTACTTGAGAAGTTGTCTTGATTCATTTTCATCTGCAGTTGATTAACATGAAACTGCACACAGTAAATCTTCTCCTTTTTTAGAGTTGTTTTTGTTTTTTCTGGGCTCGTTCAACAGGACAGCTTTCAGACACTCATAAGCTCGCTGAACAGGGGTAGGAATGTTATTTGCTCAAAAATGGGTCGCTGACTCATGTATTCTCTAAAAGTGCGGAAAAAACAATGATAAATGCAAATAATTAAATGCAGCTAGCCATATAATTGTGCATATTTGGGATATTAAAAATTAATAGGCTTTACTGTTTAAAAGAGCAAAGAAAATGATTAATCTTTTGTTTTTTAACATTAAGGCCGTATGTTGAATGTCAGATCTCTCAAAAACAATTCCTTGCAAAAATATACACATGTAGAAGATGTTACTTATTTAAAGTACACTTATTTGAGTATAAAATATGAATATACACTCAGTCAAAAGTTTTTAAGATTTTTAATGTTTTTTTTGTCACCAAGCCTGCATTTGTTTGATCCAAAGTACATATCTGAATACATTTTAAAATGTAATTTATTCCTGTGATTTCAAAGCTGAAATTTTTGGCATCATTACTCGTCACACGATCCTTCAGAAATCATTCTAATATGCTGCTCAAAAAGCATTTTTTATTATTTTTATGTTGAAAACAGCTGAGTAGAACTGTTTCAAGTTTTTTTGATGAATAGAAAGTTCAGAAGAACAGCATTTGTCTGAAATAGAAATCTTTTGTAACATTATAAATGTCTTTGTCATCACTTTCGATCAATTTAAAGCATCCTTGCTAAATAAAATTATTTATTATTTAAAAAAAGATTTATACTGACTTCAAGCTTTTAAGTGGTATAGTGTTACGAAAGCTTTTTATTTCAGATTTTTAAATGCTGATCTTTGGATCGTTCTATTCATCAAAGAATCCTGAAAAAAAATGTACTCAACTGTTTAAATATTGATAGTAATAATAATAAAAAAATGTTTCTGGAACAGCAAATTTGCATATTAGAATGATTTCTGAAGGATCATGTGATACTGAAAACTGGAGTAATGATGCTGAAAATTTAGATCTGATCACAGGAATAAATTACATTTTAAAATATAATAAAATAGAAGGCAGTTATTTTAAACAGTAAAAATATTTGACAAAATTACTGCTTTTG